>NW_008677658.1:296841-325662 GCF_000695815.1 Acanthisitta chloris | reverse complement strand
TGGCAAGGAATTTGGGGGTGCATGGGAACTTGGGACGAGACACAGTTGAGACAGGTGACCCAAACTGAGGGACATTCCATTCCATACCATATGACAACATGCTCAGTATATAAGGTGGGAGGAAGGAGGAGGATGGGGGGAACATTTGGAGTGATGGCATTTGTCCTCCCAAGGAACCATTACATATGGTACGGCCCTGCTCTCCTGGGGATGGATGAACACCTGTCCATGGGAAGCAGTGAGTTAGTTCCTTGTTATCTTTGCTTGTGTGCATGGTTTTTGCTTTTCCTATTAAACTGTCTTTATCTCCACCCATTTGTTTTTCCTTTCCTTTACCTTTCTGATTCTTTCCTGCATCCTGCTGGTGGGGGAGTGCGTGAGCAGCTGCGTGGTTCTTGGTTGCTAGCTGGGGTTAAACCATGACAACTTTACAGGTAAATTGAATGCCAAATGCCAGTTGTGTGTTGTACAAAATGCAGAAAGGACGACAGATTATAAGCAGTGTTACTGCTTCTTTTACTTATCTATGCATGTTTTATGATGCTGATTGCTGTCTACCAGCTTGCAGATCAGAATGAAAGCTTGGTAAGGACACTCTTGGCACTAACCATTCCTGATCTGAATCTCTCCTTCTGGCCAACAGGATTTCACAGCATGTATATTAGATTTAGTCTTTCTACCCCACCCTCTGCTTTATAATAATGTCCTTCATGCCTTAATCCTTTCTGACTTTATTCTGTCCTTCCAAATCAAATGACAGTAGAATGTAAACTTTGAAGCACACTGATTTCTAAACTATTTCCTCACCACAGAAGCTTAACCTGAATGTCACAGTGTAAATATTCAGTTAAGAAATATATCTATGTGTGTATGTATTTGAAACTTGAATCTTCCCTTTAGGAATGTCTCTGGTAATTGAGGAAATATTATGAGACAAATTATTTCAGAGGTGATTCACAATTCATAATAAATGTTTTCCTATAGTAATATCAATTTACCATTTATTGCCATCACATTTAGTGTTGGCCCTGAACAACAAAATGAAGGGTTGCTAACATTACCCTTCTTTCTTTACAGTAGTACAAATACTCAAACGCTTAGCTTAAAAGCCCTAGAATGAATAAATTGGGTTTTTTCTTCCTATAAAAGGAACAGGGCATGAGAGATTGTTATGAGGGATATGGTATTTTTTCAAAATATACCTGGCAAAAGGAAAAAAATCTGTGAAATGTTAAACAGATAAAAGAACTTAGAGCATTGTGAATAACAATTACTTCTATTTCATTCAGGTTTCAACCATTCTGTGTTTAAAAAAGGGTTTATTAATCTTATTAAAGCTGATACGTATGTTAGTCACATGGGCATAGAGACTCTACACACCCTGAAAACTGAATTCAACATTCACAATAGATTTTGAGCTAAACTGGAATTCTAGTTGGACTGTGTTATGCTGAATTTTGAGCCAAAATGGTATTCCATTTGGACTGTGTTCTACTGACTTTATTGAGTGGAGATTCTATGACAAGTATGTTGCAGAACAAATATGTATAGCTATCCAGTCTCAATAAAAACATAGAGCATATTATTTTGTTATCCATAAATATATTAGAAACTTGTTTAAGCATCAAATTTTACTCAAAGTCTCAGAAATTAAGTGGACAAAAAGAAAGAAAATGTTGTGAATTGATTAAATAAATGATATTTTAAAAAATTTTCGGATTGCTTCATTTGATTCAATTTTCCACTGTTATGTAACTAACTTACAACTGTTCAAAGCAGTTGGATAAACCTCCCTTAAGTTCGCTTTTCTTCTCCAAATTACATTCAAGGCAACATTATAGTCTCAGAAATGGGATCAGAAAAGTTCAGTAAAATTTAGGAGATTAATTATGGATTTTGATAACTTAGTAAATGAGAATCCTGAGCAGGAAAGTGCCAGAAAACTTTCCCCACTTTCATCCATGCAAATTGAGCTCTGCAATTAATTAATTAATTGATTGATTAGGCAAAATACATAGTCAAGGGACAAAGCAAAATATTCTTAAAAAGTCAATCCAAGGGCTATGGAGTTCACACTTTAGCCTGTGAGAAGAAAGTCCAGCCCAAGTGCACAAAGCAGGGAATAAGAAAGAGAAAGCTCCACTCACTTTCCATTCCAACACAGAGAGAGAACCTCCAGGCCACATTTTTTCCCTTTACTTGCCTCATAGTACCCTATTCCCATCATCATTCCAGTGACATTTGCTTGAAGTGAAGGATGAGAAACCAAAGGACAGGAGAATGAGACATACTGTTCCCTTCTATATCTACTCTTCCTTCACCCTTATGGTACATCTGCGACTCTTGCAGCTGTAATTCCTGTGCTCCAGTGATGATTTCTGTTGCACAAAAGGATTGTCTGTATCAGTTCTGAGGATGCAGAAAACATTATTTTGTTTGGGTACTGGCCAGCCACTGAGAGCAAGAGAGTTCTTAGTAGGTGGAATGGTAAGCATTTTAGAATATAGCCAAGGTGAAAAAAAGATGAGTGAAGGGTGAGCATGTAGTCTGAGGCAGTGAGAACTGGAAATGAATGCAATACGAAGAGAATAAGAGAAAGAAAAGTGGGCAAAGTGGTTGGAGGGGTCTTCTCTGAATGTTACTGGGGCAATGTTCATGTTGTCATACAGGGATGCTGCATCACACACATCAGTAGTTCAGCTCCACAGGGAAGAGAAAGTTAAAGGAAACCCATCAGGATATCACAATTCAGACATGACATTTCTGTAACTGAGGGCACACAAGGGAGCAATACTACTGGTAATATATCTTTCTACCTTTGGTATTGAAGTGACCAACCATATTCCCATTTCTATGCAGCTGGTTGGAGAAAAGGGAGGCTGAGAGGACTCTTTAGTTTAAGCCTGGCAAGGCATTCAAACTAATCTCCCAGATTTGTGCCAAGCTGCCTGACAATATTTTGTGATCACATCCTCCAAAACACATTCATGAATATATACAACATTTTCAGACAAAATGTTTCCAAGCTTTTCAAGCCTGCTACCGAAGAAAACAAAATAATCCTATTAAATGTTTTCTGTCTGCCCTTATTGTTGTACAGCAACACAGTTCTCAAGCAATACCATTTTCTCCAAACTCTGTAATAAGCCATTACCAGCTTTTGTGCAGCTGCCACTGCTGCTGACTGGCTTTTGTACAAAAGAGTCATTGGCAATTTACTGTTTTGCCCTGTATTTCCCAGGCTGGTCACCCAAGCTGTCCCAGGTCATCTCAGAAGCTTGCCTATTTGCAATAAATGGCTACAACATCTAAGAATCCATTACCAGCTTCTGGAAACTTTGGAGAGTTAAGAGAGATGAATTCATGTTTGGAGTAAATCAGAAAAAAAAGGAAAAAAAAAAGAAGGCACAGAATCTGAAGAATTGTTTTATGTGTTGTTGAGACCTGAAGGTGCAGGATGAGAAGAGAGTGCACTCTGAATCCAAAGGACTTCTTGAGTATCTTGATCACTTCCTTGTAGTGCTTCACCTGTATCTACTACTCATCATGCCTAAACTGTTTCTATCTTACTAGACTGTTCCCTTCTTGGATAAACAGTAATTTATGTTGAAAGACCCCTTGCCATCTTGCCTTAAGCTTCAAATTAGAAGCAACCCCAGTTATTATCTACATCACTCTATAGCTCAGTTTTGGCCTTACCATTCATGTTCCTGTTACACAATTTGCATTATGAATGGCATCTGTCTTGGTGGAATTAAGGCATCTAATAGTAGACAGACTGTGCAGCAGCATAGTAAAATCACTATCTGAAAATAAAATATATAACTATCATTGGATTTATATTAATTATTTCTAAAAGCACATTTCAAGCATCTAGTTACAACTCAGTGGGATTCTAGCTTATTTGATATAGGGTGCTAAAACTCTGGGTTGTTACAATTATGGCAGCACAGGCAATTTTATGCTTTTATTTTTAAGCAAAAAACTGCAGTTCTTGAGACTTTCAGCAGGTAACTAGGAAATTTACAGAAAACCAAAAAATAATGGAGGACTTGATCTTACATGGTTGTGGGTTGCAAGAAGGAAGGGAAAACAAAAAATCCTGATGATGCATTAATGACAGCTCCACTGCACAGCCTCTAAATGTCCTGCCTATCAGCCGAAATAATGCTCACAAGACAGGACCAGAAGGTAAACACATCATTTGTGATTTTTGTTTACATTTAAATCCTTAGGAAGAGCTGAGTTCATACAGTGACAAATGTTTAGACAAGGACAGTATTTCCACAAGGAACACTGCAAAGATGGGGGTAGTTGTGTGTATATGTTAACTCTAAATGAACCTGCTCAGGATGTGAAGCAGCCTTTGCTCGGGCAAATTTACCTTGCTTTTTGCTCCTTCATAGCAAGTCAGAAATGTAAACTAAACATGTGCAAAAAGAGTTTTCTGAGCACATCAATTTGTTTCCTATCTTCTATTCTTAGCTTACTTATTGCTCCTCTTCTCTTGCTCTGTTACTCAGTGAGAGATCTATGAAACAGACTTATTTCTGTTCAGCATATATCACAGCACTGAGGTATGAACAGGCAAGTGACCATTTCTAATGTCATTTTTGTAGCATAATGCACACAACCTCTCAGGTTAAAGTAATATTGCCCAGGGTATGCATCTAATTTTTAACAATTCCATTTAATAGTAGCTAAGAACATGCTAAATGGTACACTTTCACCCATGTCCTTTGCTTTTATTTCTATACAGAAGAACAAATAGACATGAAGATTCTGAAGTGCTTAGACAGAACAAACTTTTACTTTCACACAACATATCAGGGATCAAATTCAGTCTTTAGACCAGCACAATATCCAATTACACTTGTTTCTAAGCCTTTTGAAGTTTATCCTACTCTAGTTATTACAGAGTGTATTTTAGTTTTATGTTGCATACCACTGCATTTCATTAGTTGTGGAAGAGCAGTCAAAGACATCGGTTAACCTGCTTATACGGTCTGATCAAAGATGGGGAAATACTTTTGTTCTGACAATTGGTAAGGTCCAAAAAAATTTTTAGCTGCTGATAATTCAAATGTAACTTAGGACAGCATAAAAGAGATTCGTTTTGCATTCAGGCAACAAGTGTTGCCTAAAATCTTACTTGATGGCATGACTGATCATTCAATGTAAGAAAAATGAAATGAATAATGTAATAGAACATAATAGAAGACATATATCCAAGAGAATGACCAATTAAACAAACACATGGTCATATATGGATTGAACCATCATAACTATGACCAGGGTTAGGCAGAAGGCCAAAAACTGAGATATTTTCTCTAATTCAGATTCTTTATGATGCACTGGTGTCTCAGGATATTACAACCACAATATTGAGGAGGTATAGATCTTCCGGGTGAATGGGTATATCTGTGCTTTTAGTTCTCTAATTCACAGAGTCAGTCAAAACTAAAGTCACTCAGAGGTATTCTGGTTTTCATTAGGTTTTTCTGCACTTTTGAAAATTTATTTGCCATCCATTATTACAAATTGCTTTTAATATACAGCACAATTTACTCAGGATTATAAATATAAAAAAGCTTTGTTGTTTTTTTTTTTAATTTGGTGATAGGGTATTTATTTATGAGGTTTTTATATTACATGGTATCTTTCACTTAAAGTAAAAAGCTAAAATGGCAATTTCACACTTTTTTTTTCTGTAAATCACCAAGATTTGCTTAGCTGTTCTATTTCTGTAATTACTTCATTACGCCTTGAAAACTTGTATTTAGAAGGCTGATTTTGGTACCTTTTTAAATCACACTTTCCTTTAGGAGAAACCAAAAAAACAGATTTGAAAGAGAAAGATAGCATTAACCACTGAAAGAATTTAGCAAGTCTCAAAATGCAAGTGAAAGAAAATGGATTCTTTAGAGGTCTTGTCTTCTGGAGAACAGAAAAATTTTCCTTCCTCTTTGAATAAAAGAAGATCTTGCATTTTTTGTTAGCTGAATCATAAGACAATAAAGCCTTGGTATGGATTAATCCATTGGAATACAATGTTGTTTCTACTTGGAGAACATTAGGTCAGGTTGTTCTGGTAGAAAGATTTTTGATTGCAAGGGGCAGAAAATGGAGAAAGTAAATCAGCCTTCAACTGAAGATGAGAGAGCAAGGAGAAAGAAAAAGGAATAAAAGGGAATCATACTATATTCTGGGAGAAAAAAAAAAATATGTGCAGAGACATAAAGATGAGGGAATGAGTTATAAGAAGGGAGTAAAGGATAGGGAAAAATAGAAAGAGATAAGGATATGAAGTTCAATTAAGTTAAGATTGTACACATTGAAGCAATAACACTGAAGGAGGTATGAACAAATATATAAAGAGGGCTTTTCTTTAGTTTTCCTGTCTTTGATGTGAAGGAGTTCTGTATGTGCAAGGAAATGTGATATTGAAAATTACAAGTTTGTCAAGGGAAGTTTTAAAAAAGGTATTAAAAAAGTATTTTTAAAAGAAAGAAAAAAAGTATTGAAAAGTCAAGACATGAAAAGTCATTAAAGACAAACAACCATGTCTGTAGAGAAGAAAAGCCAAAGCCAGGAGTAAATTGAAACAAAAGGTCCACCAAGCTGGTGAAGGGTCTAGAGAGTAAATCATATGAGAAGCAGCTGAGGAAGATAGGGTTTTTTAGTCTGGAGAAGAGGAGGTTCAGGGGACACCTTATTGCTCTCTATAGCTACCTGAAAGGAGGTTGTAGTGAGGTGGGAGTCAGTCTCTTTTTCCCAAGTGAAAAACACCAGGACAAGAGAAAATGACATCCAACTGTGCCAGGGGAGGTTCAGGGTGCACATTGTAAGAATTTCTTCATTGAAAGGGTGGTTAAGCATTGGAATGTGCTGCCCAGGAAAGTGGTGGGGTCATAATCCTCGGAAATGTTCAAGAAATAACTAGTTTTGGCACTAAGTGCCATGGTTTAGTTGACATGGTGGTGTTTGGTCAGAGATTGAACTTGAGATCTTGGAGATTTTTTCCAGCTTCTGTGATTCTATGAAAAGAAGTCGCCAGTACTGCTGTATCAATACTGAAAAATAGTAAGAAACCAAGTGCAATGAAAGTCTGTTTGACACCATTTCTGAAAGATGTATACGAGTGGGTTTCAGAGTAATGTTTCCATTTTGACAAGTGTCACATTGACACCTTTAGGTGAAAAGAAAGGCTACAAATGAAATTATGTAACATTTTAAACTTAAAATATTTTATGATAATAAATATAATATTTTATGGTAATTTGACTTTTTTTTTCTCCTTAGCAAAATCTTTTCAAAATCAAAACAAAAATAGTGATTTTAAAGATGACTCTGTGTGTAATACAGACAGAATTTAACTGGCAGTCCAGAAGGAGTGATTAAGGAATATGAGGTCAAGGTAACACTCCTGTTGGAGTGTAGTAAAGCTAAAAGAAAACAGACCTATGTAGACAGAAGTGGGTGAGACAAATTTGCAGTGGTGTTAGCCACACAGAAAAATGATCACATTTTAAAATGTAAACATAAGATAACTAAAGTCAACACAAATTTTACCTGGCACTGTAATTATTGATTGGAAATCACCAATTATGTTGTTGTCCATAAAAGGAAAAATAAGAAATCAGCAATACAGGTATTGTATCACAAAGCAGATATTCCTAAAGAACTGAGGACCCCATTTTTCTCGTATTTATATTGCAGTGAAAAGACTTAGCATCTGATACCACAAGAATGGAGAGGATGCATCTACACTATCTTTGACTGAAGTGAGTCAGTGCAAAGTTGACTGAATTCCCAATGTGTTTAACCTACTGTTTTAAAATAGATGCTAAATAATAGGAAATAAAATAATTCTTTTGAAAATGAGTGTCTTCACTTTGTACCTAGGAAACCACAGTATATCATACATGTGAGACTGCTGTATTTTTGTGCCCTTTTGTCCTATCACTGACCTTATAAATATGTATTTATATCTATCTATTCAGCACTAAGCACTTGTGATTAGAATTAGTATTAGTGCATATTTAGAACTGATTAAACAAGTGCAAAAATTAGAGATGTTTGTTATAAAGACAATAACTTAAAAGTGACTTCAGTTGTAAGGCAGAAATATCCAGGAGCTTGGGGTGAAAAAATGCACCTTGTAAGTATTTTTAGAATTATGCTAATCTGAAGAGAGCCAATTTTTCCTGCATCTATAGGTTAATAATGTTTTAAATTTAATAAGTAAACATTCTGATTAGAAATATATAATGATCCATACCACTTCATAGTCTTACAATTTCATTCTTCACCGTATATATTAAAGAATATGTGATCTTGAAAGACTGCTAGAAGGACACATACCTAGTCAAGGCAATAGAGTCAGGTTAGACTTGTAAAAGACAGAACTATTCAACTGATCAACATCTTTGTTGGCAACATGGACAGTGGGATTGAGTGCACCCTCACCAAGTTGACTGATGACACCAAGCTGTGTGGGGCAATGGACACTTTGGAGGGAAGGGATGCCATCCAGAGGGACCTTGACAGGCTTGAGAGGTGGAACAATGCAAACCTCATGAAGTTCAACAAAATGAAATGCAAGGTCCTACATCTGGGTCGTGGCAATCCCAGGCACACCTACAGGTTGGATGGGGAAGTAATTGAAACCAGCAGTGAGGAGAAAGACTTGGGAGTGACAGTAGGTGAGAAGCTCACTGTGAGCCAGCAGTGTGTGTTAGTAGCCCAGAAAGCCAATCCAACCCTGGGCTGCATCAAAACAAGTGTGGCCAGGAGGTCCAAAGAGGTGATTTTCCCCCTCTATTCTGCTCTTGTGAGACCTCACGTGGAATACTGTGTGCAGTCTGATGTCTTTAACATAAGAAGGACATGGAACTGTTGGAGCAAGTCCAGGGAAGGGCTCTAAAGTTGATAAGAGCACTGGAGCATCTCTCCTATAAAGACAGGCTGAGGAAGTTGGGGCTGTTCAGCCTGGAGAAGAGAAGACTGTGTGAAGACCTCACAGCAATTTTTCAATATCTGAAGGGCCTACAAGGGAGCCAGAGAGGGACTCGTTATTAGCAACTGCAATGACAGCGAAAGGGATAAGGGGTTCAGACTGAAGGAGGGGAAGTTTAGGTTAGATATTAGAAAAAAATATTTTCCTGTAAGGGTGGTGAGACACTGGTACAGGTTGCCCAGGGAAGAGGTGGCTGCCTCAATCCTGGCGGTGTTCAAAGCCAGGCTAGATGATGCCTTGAGCATCCTGGTCTAGTGGGAGGTGTCCCTGCCCATAGCAGTAGGGGTTGTGACTAGATGATCTGTAAAGTCCACTCCAATCCCTAAAATTCTATGATTCTATGAACATAACTAAAAATGAAACAAGCCAAATATCCCTTTCATCCACATTTCTACAAATATATGTGTATAAAATAAGTGAAAATATACTTTTGAGCTAGTTTGACTAACATGAAGGAAAATCCTATTTCTGCCTGTGATACAGAGTTATCAAAAAAGGCAGAAAAACAAAATATATCTTCTTTTCACCTTACGGACTTTAACTTTTGTGAAACATAGTGAATAATATAATTATTTTACCTTAGAATATTAACTATGTAGTTAGTTAAAATAAAAGGGCAGCCCATTATTCCATACAGTCGGATTTACTTATCTTTTGTTTTCTGGATAAGGTAGGAGGTATACTCTGTACAAGAGAAGAAGCAAAAGTCCTGTTGCAGATTTTCACCTAGTAGTCACATGGTTCACTACAAAATAAACCAAGTAATTAATCTGGCTTTCTGCAAATCAATCTCAATTCATCAGAACTTTTTTCCTAACTCTGAATAAATGCTAACCCATTTGATGAGTCAACGGTGCCCTGTAGGCTGTTTGCAACTAGCCTGTTGTGGCTTTTGGCTAACCATTGCTCATGCTGTGATTACTCACTGAAATGTACACTTCCGTTGCTGTACTTGGATCACTCAGGTTGCTCTAACCCTAACCCTAACCCTAACCCTAACCCTAACCCTAACCCTAACCCTAGGGTTAGGGGAAGCAGAAGTAAAAAATAATTTCTGAAAATCTGGCAATCAGTGCTAAAATTTCACCTAATTTCAGACACAAAATCACATTTAAAAACACATCCTTAATCATCTTAAGATAGAAGCATGTCAAATACTAGAGCTCTGTAAATATAACACATATAAAATAGTCTGTGGATAAAGTAGATTTGCTATTTCATTTCTCCTTAGCCTGTAGTCCCTTATCAGTAATACAACTATAGACATGCAACATATTAAAAATAGCTGATAGTATGTGATTCTGTGTAGGGCAATCTTCATTTGCTTAGCTGCTTGCAGCTAATGGACTGTAGCGATCTTCTTTAACAAAGTGTTTGGATCTGACCCTCCTACAAAGTAATTTTTCTCCCACCCTAACATTAAATAATGCATGACAGCTTAGTTATGAATGCTACATAGGGACTATCTTCTTCTGAAACAGTACACTAGTATTGAAGGCTACAAACACTAGAATGCAGTTCACTTGTAATATCTTCTTTAAAAATAATAGGCAACATAAGTTGTATGAATGCAAAAAAGCAGAACAATTGTGTGTATTAGCATAGTTACTACACATTCTTGGAATTTTTATGTACCTCTGTGAACATGAAAAGTAACTAATCGTAGCATCATTGGTGCTACACTTACAGAATCAAAGAGAAGATGATCTAGGGAAGCAGAGTTTAGAAAAACTTTTATGGGAAGTTATGCTGGTTTGGTCTGAAGTGGAGTTGGCTTTCTTTACAGTGCCTAGTACAGGGCTATGGTTAGGATTTGTGCAAAACACAGGGCTGATAATGCAGAGATGTTTCTGTTATTGCTGAGAAGTGATTGCATGGAGCCAAGGCCTTTTCTGCTTCCCATACTGCTATGCTGGCAAGGAAGTTGGGGGCGCATGGGAGCTTGGGAGGAGACACAGCTGGGACAGGTGACCCAAACTGACCATAGAGATATTCCATACCATATGACATCATGCTCAGTATATAAAGTGGGAGGAAGGAGGAGGAAGGGGGGACGTTTGGAGGGATGGCATTTGTCTTCCCAAATAACTGTTACACGTACTGGGCTCCTGCTCTCCTGGAGATGGCTGAACATCTGCCTGTGGGAAGCAGTGAATTAATTTCTTGTTTTGCTTTGCTTGTGTGTGTGGCTTTTGTTTTCCCTATCAAACTGTCTTTATCTCAACCCATAAGTTTTTCTAGCTTTTACCCTCACGATTCTCTCCCCCATCCTGATGGTGGGAAAGTGACCAGGTGGCTGTGTGGTGTTTGGTGGCTGGCTGGGGTTAAACCATGACAGAAGTTAAAAGTGATGCTGTATTTTAAAGATTATTTATTGAAGTTTCATTTGTTTTCACCTCATTGTAACTAAAATATCAGTATAATTTTTGACTAAAGTTGTTAATAGAGACTTGCATCCTTAAAGGCATTGTTAAAAGAATTCAAGGCTGTATGGTACATATTTACTATAGTGTACCCTTCAAGCACTTTCATATGATTTTAATTTGGCATTTATTTGGTTTTGTTTTTGAAAGGTATTAACTTGAAAGCAATTTTCCCATATTATCAGGATATATTTTTATTAGGTAAAATATTATTTCCCTCTATTATTCGTTGCTAGTCCATCTAAAATTCGTAAGTCTTGAAATAGTCCACAGAAAGCATATGTTTAATACACTGTTGGGATGCTTTTTTTGGTTTTTTTGGTCAGTAGGCAGGAAGTGTCTACAAACACAAATCAATCCATTCGTCTGAGAAAAAAAATAATCTTTTAAGGTCAGTTTAAAATCAGGGGAGTTGAGAATAACCCATGTTCCTCCTGTACCCTGCAGTGTCTGCAGGCTGTGAGGGCTGGCCCAGGGCTGTCAGGATGCTGCAGAAGCACTGGGTGCCATCAGGAGCTTGGAAGAAGGCAAGGGGTACCCCACACTGGTCATTTTGTGACCAGGGGTCTGGATTGAACTTCCTTGTGAGGTCTGTCCTTTGGTGGGTTTTGTGACCATTCCAGGTAACTCACCCTTTCTTTTGGATGGGATGCTAAACATGACCTTTTTAGAGCTGAGGCTTGGGGCTCATGCTGTACTGTGTGCACAGTGCAGGGCACAGTTTCCTGGCATGCCCTTAGCAGGATAGGAGAAAAGCTGTTCTGAGCCCACACTCCAACTGCTTCCCTTGGCTGCAGGATGAAAAAGATGAGGTGGAAGCTGAGGTTGGCAATCCCATTTCCTCAATCAGTAGCAGATGGTATGTAGGCTCCAGGGAAGCCTGGTCTTGGGTGGGAAAATGGGAGAGCAGCTCTCAGGGAGGAGTTGTCATCATCTGAGCACACAGGGCAATGGCTGTGCAGTGCAGCTGTGGAAGCAGGACCCTGCCAAGTCTGGAAGCTTGGTGCCAGGTGAGCTGGGGCTGCTTCCGCTATGGATATCTCCAGGAGGCAGGACTTTTGATTGCATCTGCAGCAATATGAAGTGAAAGTACTATGTTTACCTCAAGACACTAGATGGGTGTTCTTCTTCTAGGACTAGTAGGGCCTGCAACTTTTTGTTTCCTGATGCTCCAGAAAAGGGCAACAGCTCCTTAACCTGTGGAGATGAAGCAGCCCTACCTCTAGCTGTGTCCAGGGGGCAGATAATGTGAGTACCACCATGTCAAGACCTACAGTTCCAGCTCTGACCAAGAATCTCCTGCTCTGTAGGGATACAGAGGAGCAGGCAAGAGCCACACCTCCAGGTGCACTTGGGAAGCTGAAGACATGCACAATTCCATAACACGTGAGGAGGAGGAGCCCATGTGTAGAACTGGGGGCAAGGGCTTTGGCTTGGGCAAACTGCTCAGGGTCAAGCAACTCTGAAGCAGCCTGACCATCTGCACTACACACAGACCTCAAAATCAGTCTGGACAAATGAGACATTTATAAATGGTTTCAAAGACTAATTGCTCTACCACCTTCCCAAGCATGGTAGTGAGATTGGCCAGCATGTAGTTCTCTGGATCTTCCTTCTTGCCTTTCTCAAAGGTAAGAGTGATTTTTGCTTACTTGCAGGATGTTTCCCAAGTTACCATGATGATTCATTTTCACAGAAGACTACATCAAATAAGTGAAACAGCAAAAGCTGGATATGATAATAAAAAATTTACAGGTTGGTTTCTTTTTCTATTTTTAGTTACAGTTTGCAGTGTCTTACTAAGTACAATGCAGGCACTGTCTTAGGCGGAGCAGGTGCTGACAGCTGACAGCTGTTGGGGTGGACCTTAGTTACAGTCATTAAGCTGAAAGTACATGCTTGTCCAGCAGGTCTAATGAGTATCTTTGGCTGGGGAGAGTCCATGTTCAAATCAAGTCATTCTGATAATTTCCATCTAAAGAGAGAGAGTGATTGGTTGGCTAGCAATACACCTTTAAAAACATCACAGCAGTGATTCTAATGGATTTGTCATAGAGAGTTTTAGAGAGAGGTTAAAATTGGCTGTCATTCCACAGCATTTGAAACCGGAATGAAATCCTTTGGTAGGATGATATGATTTTGTTTGAAAATAACACTGAGCTATTGTCTTTGAAAATTGTATGACTACAGCATTCAACTGTTTTTCTACATATTAAACTTTATGATATTTCAGCTCAAGGAGGGGAAAAATTCTAAAGTGCCATATAATTTAATTTTTTTCCAATAATTTCTGTATTATGTTATTTATTTGATCAATATCTACTCAGCAAAGCAAAGGCATACCTGTAGAAGGAGTAACCAGGACAACACTAAACTTACCAGATGCAACATAACTAGAAGTTTTTTTATGGCAATGTAAAAGCACTTAAACTAATAAAAATGTAAACCTCTAAAGAAAATCAAAATTAGTAGCTTTTGTCCAGCTTTGTACAGGTTTATGCTTTGTTTTCAAGCATACCAAAGAAATCTACTTCAGAAAAATATTTTCCTATTATGTTAGATTTAATAAAAGAGTTTTAAAATCTGTGCCATATAACAGAAAAGAATAATCCTTCCACTGGGGACATTCTGAATTATGCTGTGTAACCACTTTCCCAGCTGGGACTCCAGGTGGGTGTAAGTATGACACAGCAGTAGTAATACAGACTGCATGTACCCACACAAGCTCTGACCTGAAGCAGGTATTGAAAGCTCAAATTTTTGAAACATAAATTTAAATGTTATGTTGGACTGCTGTCTCTAAATGCACATATGTCTTCTTGTACACACAAACAGAGCTACACTAATATCTACAGGGAACACTCACTTGAATTTTTTAAACCTAAATGTAAAGAATGGCTACAGTGGTTCTCTAACATGCAAGTCATCAATTAAAGATTATTTTCTACAAAAGCCAAACCAAGTGAAAACTGTCCTGCTATTGAAAGCATGTTTTACTGTATTAATTACTTTGAATTATCAATTTCTACCCTATATTCCACAAAAATTCATTTAGATAAAAACTCTAACTTTATTGCAATTTTCATTAAGGATAAGTATGATTTGATGAAATGATATCTGCCGTCTGTCTAAAACTATAGGAAAATTCACTAGGGTATCTATTTCTAAATGAAGCTTGAATAATTTTATTTTCCAAGTAGTTATGTAAAAGCTAAAATAAATCATTCCAATTGCACAAGTCACATTGTCTGATTACAAAAAAGCCAAGTAAAATAGGCCATAATCTTTTTAAATATTTTGTTCCAGCTGGATGAAATGAACTTTCTTATGAAATCAGAAGGATCTCTAATATGAAGTATTACCACAAGAATAAAAAAGTGCTAAAATACAGAGTAATAATTTGTATTATGTACTAGATTGTGGCATAAGAATATGTCAGAACTGAACTGCTATGTAATTTTGTATTAAGTTTTTATTCTAATGTGATGATGATTGTTGCAAATGTTGGTTCTCTGCAGAGACTACTGAAATATAGAAACTGTGATAACAGATTTTATTATGATATTAATGTATCTCTTCTTAAACACAAGTATTTATCTCCATTTTGCTTTAAAGCAGTTATTTCCCCTTAGTAGTGATTTATGTGAGCTCAAAATTATCATATTACAGAAGATTAATGGACTTACAAGACATAATATTTACTTCATTAAATCCTTAGTTAAGTACTTAAAACAGTTTGCTAATGCTAAAATATTTTGAACATATTTTATTTCATCCAAAGATGAGAAACTGAGTCAAAAGTTGTTAACTTATACTCCTGTCTTAAATTTTTCATTCTTTTATTGTACAGTTCAATTTAATTTAAAGTATTCCTAGTAAAAGCCATGTCAGCTACACACCTTTCTGCTATTTTCTTTCATTGTTGTTTCAGTAAGTTTAGTTACACAACATCCCACAGCCAGATAGAATTCTCACTAAATGAAACAGATAACAGAAGTTGTATAAGGTAAATCAATAAAAATGAAAGTTGTAATATGTATTGGATTTGCATGGTCAAGTTTTGGTAGTGATAGGGCTATAGGTATGGCTTCTGTGAGAAGCTGCTAGAAGCTTCCCATATGTCTGGCAGAGCCAATTCACTTCATTTCCCCAATTGGAGTCTGTTTTACCTGTGACAGTATTCACTGAGTGACCTCTGCCAGTCCTTATCTCAACTCATGAACCTTTGTTATGTTTTCTCTCCCCTGCCCAGCTGATAAGAGCAGTGACAGAGTGGCTTTGGTGAGTGCCTGGGTTACAGCCTGAGTCAAGCCACTACATAAGAAAATATTAAGATAAAGCAGACAAAGCTTAATAAAAAATATTTTTAAAGTTCTTCAGAAATTCATTTCTCAAAATAAGGACTTAATATCTTTCTTAATCATATTTCACTTATTCACCCGAATGAAAATAATGCTAGATCTGGAGAGTTCTGCCTCTCCACTGGACAGAAACTTTGTACTGAACTGCACTGCTCACTGTTTAGAAAAAACAGACACTATGTTTAAGATTTCTAGTGATTTACTCTGTACTTGCTAGGCATTGTTTGCATACTTCTTGTTTTCTCTTCCTGTATTATGATCTTACAGACACGTTTGGTGTCCTCATACCTTATTTTCCGGAGCTGGGACTCATACAGCCAATTTTGTTTCTCCTCCCAAGTGTACTCATATTTGTAGAATAGAAGAAATGAGGATTTCAGGCGGACTCTTTCAATATTTCACAGAATGGTTGTTTTTCTTTTTTTTTTAAGAGACAGTCTAAGGAGCAGTGTATTTCACGCAAACTCTTATTTGTTTACAGTGAGTACATTAAAATTATGAATCAAATTAACAATTATAAAAAGAATTAATATGATAAATATGAGCAATAGGAACCTTACATATGAGGGGACACTTCAGAAGACAAGTCAATTTTCAGTGACAGGACTGCTTCTGAGGAAAGACTTTGACCTAAGTTATTAATGGTTTTTTGAACACACCAAACCAAAGGCATGCTTCCTCTGAAAATCAGAGCCTGTTAAGATTTCTCAGAAAGGGTCTCTTCAAACCATTTGTTATTTTCCAAAGTTCTGAATTTTCAGTTTACTTGTCATTTAGTGACATTAGGTTAGAAAATAGAGATTAAATCAGGGAAAACTTCTCAGGTAGCAGAAACAATATCTCTGCAGTGATATAGTGCAAACATTCCCAGCTTTGTTTACAATTATAGCAACATACCTGCCTAAGTGACATGCTAAATGGTGCCACTGTACCTGTGCTTAGGACTGCCCAGACACAGCACATAACCTAGGTGTAGGTTTACTAAGAAGGTTAAATGAGGCTTTTGTTTCTGAGACTTCAGAGTTATGGGCTAGATATAAGATAAATAAAGCTATGGTGCTGTACTTAGACTGAAAATTGTTACTCTCCTACCAGAACTCATCCTGTAAGTCCAGCTCCTCATCTGACTCAAAACAGGGACATGAACCTATTGTCACTTGCATCACAGCTGAAGTCTCCCACGATGCAGCTGTACCAGCCTGCTACAAGCTCCTGCAAGAATCTCTGACACAGAAGTACACTGTGTCAAAAAAACGTGCCTTGAATTTCAATTTCCATGCTATTTTGGAATATATGAAACTTCAAAAAAGACTTTAAGCATACTGCAAAGGATAAAAGCCAAAAAAATCCTGCAAATTGCAGTCACTCCATTAAATCTGCAGTTATTTGTCACACAAGTAAATATATAATTGTATATTGGTTTAAAGCTCTATTTATTGTTATAGTTAGCTGTCCTAATTACAATGACATCTCTGCTGGTATTTGATTCACATTAAAATAAGCAGCGAGAGAATAAAGCACACCAAATAAAAGTTAGTGAATAAATATCACCAAACAGCAAAGTGCACACTCATATTAGTGAAACTACAGATAAGAACAAACTGGATTATAAAATTTTGCTCTGCAGGCTAAATTACTGAAAGAAGCTTGTGACTGAAGACATGCAGTGACCACCAGAATCATTATGGACCCTCTGTGTTTAGCACACTAAATTTAATTTTTTGTTTTCTTTTCTTTCTATGCCTATTTTTGAGTCTCTGACAGCTAGGCTATTTTCTTTTGTCTTCCATTGGCTCTATTGAAAATGCACTAGAAATAGCTTCATCTGCACGTTTGAAAAAACATGTATTTACAGTTTCCTCTACCTTAGTAGTCATTAAGATGTTTTCTGTTTTCGTTGTTTATTGTCAGCCTGCTAAGCATGTTGCAGGGGAAAGAAGAGGGAAGTACAGTAAGTAAAAAAGTGCCATGAAATTATTTGATTTCTTTGTGCATCAAATAATGCTACAGTCATTTCTGAGAGGCGCCTATGCTTAGAGGCTTGACTTTGCAAAACAGCATCTAACCATCCTGCCTATTTCTCTGGTTTCCAAATAAACTGGAGAACATCTTTGAAAACGCATATAAACAATAAAAGCATGTATTCTATAGCAGATGCTCAGATGGTCAGATTAAATATATTTTAGTGGATTTGAAAATTCTTTATGTGGAGCACCAGACTCACTAAAAATACTTCTTACAAAAATAATTATAAATAAATAATGATATGAAGACAAAACAGATTCCACCAAAATTCTCCAGCTGCTGAGATAACGAGGCTCCACTGTCTACTGTAAATCTCTGGCCACACCTGAATCACAACCTTTTCTAAGGACACTCACAAGGTGCCTGCTCTGGGAATTGCTATGTGCTGACCTAGCAACTCAAGGGAAGCAGAGCAATCAGCACCCTGGCAGAGCCCTATCAAAAAGGACCAGTATCCAGAGTGTGTGTGTATGCACCCACCACTGAAGAAAAGATGACTATGGATCATCAGAATGCTCCTAGGTTCATGGTGGTGATTATCTCTGCTTTGGCATGTCAAATCTTGCTTGCTTCACCCTTTCCTCTTTCTAACTCTCCTATTGCCCCTTCTCTGCCCCTTGTGTAACCAGTAAAAAAGTCTCACTTGTTGGTATTATTTTGACCTTGTTTGTGTCTTGATTCACATTGGGGGAATCAATAGAACCCTCCCATGGCTCATTGGACTGAGACACCACAGAAAACCAACAGCCTAGAAACATTTCTTCTGAAGAATTAGAGGAGAAAGAAAGATTTAGAATCAATGTAACATTAACCTTCTTTTACTGTCACGAGACTTAACAACTCCTGCCCTTCATAACAGTAATTTAGCTTTTCTTAAATAGAATCAGAGGTAACTATGAAATACTGTAGAGAGTACTCATTTCTTAACTCAGCAGAAATTAAATTTTGCTTGCATAGGACATAGAATTCTATTGTGATAAATTGCAGTACTTTCACTAAGCCATTACGTGCTTTTATAACTGTGGTTTATGCATAGTAAATCCTGTTGAAAACAAAACAGAACCAAGGAAAGCCCACAAATTTTGTAGAGTCTGAAGAGAAACATATTTTCATGGATGGGAATGTTTTCCTAAATATAAAGCATCTCAAACTTATTTTCCAATAAAATTCATAAGAAAGAAGCCAGTGAGACAAAAATAGACATTAACCTGTTGGAACGAGTCCAGAGGTCCACCAAGATGATCAGATGGCTGGAGCACTTCTCCTACAAACACAGGCTGAGAGTATTGGGGTTGTTCAGCCTGGAGAAGTGAAGGTTTTGGGGTGACATAATTGCAACCTTCCAGTACCTGAAGGAAGCCTACAAGAAAGATGGAGAGGGCCTTTTTACAAGGGCATATAGTAACAGGACAAGTGGGACTGGCTTCAAACTGAAAGTGAGTAGGTTTAGATCAGGTATTAGGAAAAAATTCCTTACTGTGAATGTGGTGAGGCACTAGAACGGGTTGCCCAGAGAAGTGTGGATGTCCCATCCCTGGAAGTGTACAAGGCGAGACTGGATTGAGTTCTAGGGAACCTGGTCTAGTGGAAGGCCATCTCTGCCCATGGCAAGGGGATTGGAACTACAAGATCTTTATGGTCACTTCCAATCCAGGCCATTCTATGATCCTATGATTATCAGCATGGTGAGAAAAGGCTGTTGTCTCAAGAATATTTGCTTGTGGGCATGACCTATCACATATGAGACTGCACAATTAATACTTTTTGGGATGATGGAGAAGTCAAGTTTGCAAGGGAAGGCTAGAAGAACTTGAAGCACAATACAGATTTCTTGGTTTAACTAACAGGCCATGTATGAACAAAAGCATGCACACTTCAGATGTGTTCCTAATTATTAGAATAATATCACAGAATCATAGAATCAGCTAGTTTGGAAAAGGCCTCAAAGATCATCGAGTCCAACCCCACTGACATTACTAGACCATGGCACTAAGTGCCACATCCAGTCTCATCTTGGAAACCTCCAGGGATGGTGAATCTACCACCTCCCCAGGCAACCCATATGCTAAATACTTGTCAACAAACTCCAGAAAATTGCTGCTGTGCATCCCATACTTATTTATTAAGAAACCACAGCAGTAAGACAAGGGACTAACTTTCAGCGAACTCTCACAGATTGCTCAAAAGACTCTGGGCCACATAATTTGTGGCTTCATAGATCAAAATTTTTTTAAAAATCAACTTATTTCCTTTAGCGTAAACCTAAATAAGCCAGGTCAAAATTAGGCTTTTCAAATCTAAAGAGAAAAGTTGAGAAATAGGAAAGGAAAATATCCCCTGAGGATAAACAACTGACTATCTATAATGAAAATCTGAAAACTGCGTTGTTGGGTTCCGGAGAAAAAGATTCATTGTCTATAGAAATGCCATTCCTGTTTGTTTCACTTGCAACAACGTAATAACATTTGTGAAATTTTGCTTGCATGCTCACTAGTATAGTCCAACCCTCAGCAATTAATACGCTAATTGATACAGATAGCTAAAAGTACTCAAATTATACAGATTGTGTGATGAGAAAAGAAAATTATTTCATTCTGCAGCACATGTGAAAAAGATGCTTAAAATTGATGGCTTTGCTTAGTACAGAACATAATAGGAAAAACTGTTCACATTTTGAAAAGCAAGGAAGTAGGAGAGCAATAAAAACAGATGTTCACACAATTGCATGAGAGTGCTATAAAGTTCACACTACTGTAGCTGCTGTAGCAAGTCAGTGTTATCTGTGTTGCAGCCTGCCTGCTGCTGCTGCTGTAACTGATTTTAGTAGGAGGCATGTTCAATTTTCACAGGTAAATGGAGAAAGATTCTCAGGTATTATTATAAGTCAGGAGCTTCACAAAATATCTCTGTGAGTTTGTGGGAGAGAGTACATCCATATAATGTGTCTTCTACAGTGCTGGATATACTGTCATTGCTTACCAAGCCACAGTCACCACCATTCAGGCCAGAGAACATATTTGTGGAAATATGACATAAAGATTTTTTAAGAGTATGTCCATGTTTTTCAGACATATTAATTTTGCATAAAAAGAGGTAAAACTCAGGAGTTTTGTTGGGGAGGTTGGTTGGGTTGTGTTGTAGTTTGGTTTTTTATTTTTTTCTTTGAGATGTTGACTTAAGTCTAGCCTTCAAATTAAAATTGAATATATACATAGATAGGTAGATATCAAATGAAAACAAAAAGTATTTCACTGGATCTAAGGCAGAATGAAAGCCGTAATGGATAACAGAGAATGAAAAATCCCCTGTAACACACACTAAAAAAAGTGCAAGCAAAACATAAACTTTTGCAAAACTGGAGGCTGAAAGCAGAATTTAAATTAGACAAACTCTAGAATTTCAAAGCCCTATGACACAGTCTATGCAAAATATTTTCTTCACATTAGCCTTGCAGTCTTAACTGTTATCTTTATTTAAAAGTCTGAATATACTTACTTAAATATTTTTTTCTTAATTACATATTTTAATAGAAAATTGCATAACCTCTTTAGGATTATTTCTTTCATGTAATATCACCTTCTCTATATCCTGTACTTTTAAAGCAAGATCCATAGATCGCCTGTTGACATTTTAGAGAATTCTATTTACCACCTTTTCTCTGGAGAGGCTGGCTAAACTGTAAGGGTCATAGCCAAGGACAGCATGGTCCTTAAAGAAGCTCTGCCACTCATGTGAGAAAATAAAGATGAAGAAGATATTCTTTAGTAAGGTTAACCTAGGGTTTCCATGGATCTGCAGATAAGTCTCACCGGAGCTGAAGGATTACTAATAATGTCATCCACTCTGCAGCTGAAGGCTTGTGCTAGTTGTGCACATACTCCATTAAATTTTTCTCTCTCGAGTTACCCAAAGTGAAAGACAGCACCCAGCAAGGCACACTGGAGGTACAATCTCACAACAAAACCTAGGAGACAGAAGTAAAAGAAAATAGTTTCATAGGCAAGCCATCAACAGTCTGCTAAAGAAATGAGCTGGTTTTGCTCCATAAATATATTGCTCCATTTTCTAAAATTCCCTGCTCTGAATTATGTATGGGACTGGGTTAATCCAAGTGTAATCCATATATTTTTAATTACATTACTTCTGATTTATAAATGTGTAAACTAAATGTGCTCTATCTTAATTGTAATATTTTTATTGAATATACAATGCCAAGTAACATGTATTTTATTTTTAAACATGATTTATTTCATTACATATCAGCCAGAATAAGTGTAAAAGTGACCAAATACTGTGTGAACTTGACTGGCTCTGCAAACAGACAGCTAGACAGTAATGATTTTATAAGGGGCTATATTGTAGTGTGTGCTTATTTTTGCTTTTGGCAGCCTACTATGCTAGAAAATACACCTAATTTACATACTATATTACATGTGAAATTTACAATGGCTAATAATAAAATGGATAGTGAAGGTTTAATGCAAATGGCTCAGTGCCTTGTTAATAGGGTCAGAAAGCCCAATTTGGCTAATAAGAAATTTAATAATTTGCCAGTTTTAAAAAATAAAAATCATGTTCAATGTAGTATTATTAGGTTAATTGGCCATATGCTTTATCTCAATTTTTTGATTTAAAAGTTGTCCTCAAAAAGATGCAATCTAGAGCTAAGGTAACATTTTGTCAATAGTTGTGAATCATAAAGAAAGGGTACTCTAACTCCTTTTGAAGTTAATTCTCTTCTACTCTTTCTATCTTTCTTTTATTCAGAAATTAATATCCAGAGGCAAGCCAGGTAAAAAATTTGAAAATCAGATTGGATGAAAAAAATTTATGTAATTTCCTTCCATTTATTCGGCATTGTTGATTTCTATGCTCACATGTCCTATACTGAACTGTAATAATGTACTTGGAGCCATAAAATACTAGAAATGCCCCAAAAATCTTAAAATGACAGCAAATTATTTGACTGTATACTACCACCTTCAAAATTTACTGCTGTCCTAAAATATATTAAAATGCTACATAGGGCTGTAGCTAGTTTAGAAAACAATCAACAGCAGCTCAAAAGACTTACTGAAGTACAAAACCTTTTATTTTGTAAGATCTTTTCTGACACTAGTACTGTATAATTGCCTTAATAAACCTTGTTTAACATTGTTAATGTAAGACAGATTTAACCCAGCAAACAGCAATGTCAAAATTCATGGGTAAGAAAACATGAAGAATAGAAGTTAATTCTTGACACTGGAATACAATGCAACTAATTAAGAGCATCTTTCTGTTTTTTTCTGTCACCTTCAAGAAGATCATCAGCAATTTACAATCAAAAAACCCAGAAATAAGTAAACAAAAAACCTGACCAAATAAACCAGTATACCACCCCTCTCAGTTCAAACAGTATTATTACAGATTTTCATTTTGGTCCCTGAATGAAAATGACAAAAATATGCATCAACATAATAAACATCAAAATCTGAACTGAGTGTAAATTGTCCGTCCCACAATGCCAAATCATCCTGCATTGGAATTTTAATACCTTATTGATATAGAAAGCATAAGTAGCATTAGCAAATTCAAATTGTAGTAGAAATATTTTATTCCTCATTTATTGCTTGCATAAAGGTCATAATGCATGAGACATACACAGTCTCCTGAAGATGGTTTGAAATGATTCTTTAGGCTTGGAGTTTGCTTGAATTGTTCACAAATATTTGTATACTTTAGAGAGTGTAAGGCATAAAAATCACGGAGATGCTTTATAGTGTTTAAGAACAGATGCATCAAATAAGTATATAAAACCTGAAAGCATGGTATTTTTTTATTCATTAAAATAAACCACTATTCAAACACAGATTGGCATGAACATACAATCTTACTTAATTTTTCTACTAATGCAACAGATTTTTGCTTATTCATACATTTTTATTGAAAAAAACCCCAACAAAACCAAAACTTCTAAAACACTCTAGAAGTTAAGCTAATAATTTTACATTTCACAAGACCCAAATGTTCTCTTACATGAAAGATCCTTTTTGATGCAATTTAAAATTAGCAGCTTCTGAAACATCTGCCAGAGATAGATGCTTTGGACACTGTTAATTGCTAAATCATGTGCAGCTGTACACATTTTTGATAGCCCTGATAGCTTACAAAACTGCTTCAGCAGCAATAAATCTAAAAAATTCCCTCTATTATTATCAGTCTTATCATGTTTGTATACACAAAAAAACAATGCTTACAGGTTCAGAAGCAAAAATTTCATAAACCTTATGTTCAGACTAACTAGATTGCATCCATTTTATGATACAGTGTTTTTTTGGGTTTTTTTTTTGGATTGTGATAATGACAAAAACACTGTGAAAAAAATAAATCAATCTTGTTCTTCTGTGGAAAACAGCATTGTCTTTGCAACCATTTCTAGAGCATGCCAAGAAAGAAAATGCTTTAAAATGTCAAAGAACTTTAATTTTTCATATTTTGAGAAGAGTTAATTATGAAATTCATACTGATTTTGTATTACTTTGGGATCCTAGCAGCAGCAAAGTGACTCAAATAACCATGAAAAAATACATAAAACCAATGAAAGAAGCAGAAATTAAGAACTGTGACTGGAAGGAGCCCAATGGTATAGGACCTCAGTAGCTCTAGATACATAGCAAGAATTTGTTGTCCTACTGGGATTCTGCAGCTACAGCAGATTTGAGGAAGGTCAGGATTGTTTATGAGGTGGTCACACCTGTGGGCCTGTGCCTTTTCACCTTTGGAGCTGTTTGGAAAAGTATGTAAATTTTAGAACTCAGATCACACATACAGTCCTTTAGTTGCCTGTCTTGTTAATCACATACCTTGAATCTGTCTGTAGGCTGATGCTACATTTTAAATTCCTGGCTTATTTTGCAAGTTGGATGCAAAATACTCAGTGATGAATAAGGACTATAGAGAGAATTAAGTTGGATCATCTGTGCCTCCTTTACTGAAGACACTAAAATGTGAAGTATGCAAAGCAGATAAATGAAAAATAAATATATTTTCAAAGCCAAGATTAGTTGCTATCCTGTAAAATCTACATTTAAGCCTTGATTGGTTTATTTATCATGCCAAATCACTAAAATAGTCTTTTATTCATGATTCGATAATGTTATGTTTTTACTTTCTGGATGCTCAGTTTGACTTACATATGCTATGGAAGATGGTGAACTTCCCTGAACATCAGTTAACATGGGGTTATAAGGGAAAGATATCAGGGAAAGTTATCAGGGAAAGTAGAGTACAAACCCAAACATTTTAGAATAACTGCGGAGACAAAGAAAACAGGTATTCTCAGCCAAGAATCTACTGGGTCTGTATTGATGACTGTCCTTATCGCAGCCTATGATTTCCTCAAGGGGAGCAGTGGAAGGTGACATGCTGATCATCTTGTGTGTCCTGACCAGAGACAGGACACAAGGAAGTGAAATGAAGTTGCATCAGGGGAATATCAGATTGGACATAAGGAAAAGGTTCTTCTCTGAGAGGGTGATCGGCCACTGAAACAGGCACCCCAGGGAAGTGGTCACAATACCAAGCCCATCTGAGCTCAAGGAGTGTCTGGACTAAGTCATATGGTTTAGTTTTAGGTTTTCCTGTGATGAGCAGGGAGTTGGACTTGATGGTTCTTAGAGGTCGTTTCAAACTCGAGATATTCTATGATTCTATGATTCAATGATAATACAGCTGACAACCTAGACAGCTTAACTAGATGGCAGAGGTATCTTCCCTACCCTCATACCCTTGGTTCTGTTTCAGTGCACTAACAACAGTAGGAGCTTTTAAGAAATCAGATTCTGTATGAATATCTTTTGTTAGGAAACCAAACACACTGACTTTGACATCAGCTGCCTTGAATCTCCAGTTTTCTAGCAATGAATTTGCAATTATAATACCAATCTGTACTACATGGTCATTGAAATAAAACAGTCATTAATGTTTAAAAAAATTAACATTTATAATGAGGTCACCACAGAAAGCCCTGGGAGAAAATTTATATTTTTATTCAGTGCAAATATTGAGTAGTGTGAATTAAATGAAGTTTGACACAACATATTGACGAGAGAGCTGAAAAGAACATCAAAGCAACACTCATCTGCTGAGTGAGGTAAACATACTCTGGGGAAAAAAAGTGATCATATGAACAATGTTTCCTATAAATAGCTGGTCTAAAAAGATTTTTATTTTTACTTTGATAGAAATGTCATTGTTTACAGTGTGTTCTATTTTGTCCTGGTTTTTAATTTGATTTCAGTTGGACACAAGTCATTTTTCAGTGAAGTAGAAACTCCTTGGATACCGTAAGTTCTGGGTGAAATTTAAGATCATGACAGTTCTGATGCTAATAGCAGTTATTAAGCTGTTGAGCATGCACCAGGCCACAGCAGAACTACAGAAATGCTGCACAAGCAAACACATATTGGGAAGATCTATCAGGTGCAGTCACTTTAGGGTCAAGTACCCTGCAGAATCCAACTTTATTCAGACTCATGGAGAGCATTTGCCCCAGAAGGAGCAAAGCTGTAGCTTCATGTGTTCTTGACACGGGAGCAGATTCACAAAGAGATAATGTAAAATCCCAAACTCATACTTCATAGCATCCCTGCCATTAAGAGGGTTTAGTAGAAAGTTGGCTGAGATTGATTTAAAGTCATTCAAAGACATATTTGGTGAAAAAGCATTCTTCAGTAAAAACTTTGCTTTGTCCAAAGCAGATGCATTTCAAAGCTCTGTTTCACCTTGTAATATGTTGGTTTTGCAGACTTTACAGATTTTCTATACTGTTTTACTTACAGGATTGTACTTTCTTGCACAATACTTATGGAAAATGGAAATTCATAAGCTTTTCCCTGAATGGCTATAAGACACATGCACAAAAATAATTATTGGGGGGTTGTATCAGTAAACACTCTATAACAGAATAAACCTACATATGTGCACCAATAGAACAAAATCCCATGTCGAGTTCTAAAAGGACGTGTCTTAACACGCCTGCCTCAATGAAGACTCTGATGTAAGAATACAGCTGGTGTTAAAGAATTTTTTTTTTTACATTTCCACATAGCTAATTGATTTCTTCAGATGCACAATACAGAGCCATACGATAGTATCTTGCCTAACTATAAACAAGACAGATTGGTGCTAGAAGCAGCACATCTACGTTACTGCAGTTTTCTACTTGTGCTAATTTACCCTGCTTCAGCATTTTGTAATTGGGTCAATGCACAACAGTAGAGGAAGAAGTCTTTAAAATACCTATGATTAGGTTGCAGATTACTTTCATTACGAAAGAAATTGAAAGTGGAGGTAGATGTTTTGGGAACTCTTCTTGCCCATTATTTTTTATTTAATCCTATGTACTTGCAAAGAATTTCAAGTTCTTTTTTCCTTGAACATGTCACAAAGCAAACAATAAGAAGCAGTTCCTTTGCTCAGAGTTTCAGGAACATTTTCAGTCAACATGTATACCCGAAACGTTTGCTCACACACACAGCAGTGCTCAGAAAAGAAGAATTAAAGAAGTCATTCATTTTAAAGGAATGATAGGGTCAAGTCTCTGGCTAGATTACTGAAGAGAACAAACACTCTTCAGCAGTATCAAAAGACACCATAAGACACACAAAAGCAGTATGTTAGCTAAGATTTTTTGGGAAATATTGATTGCTTCCTACTATCCTATTCTGAAAAGGGTGGCAGTTATCTCCTCTGAACACAAATCACAGAAAAAATACCATGTAAAAGGGGAAACATCACAGCTGAATTTCCTGACAGAAATCAGACCTTTGCTTTCTCAATGAGAGAATTAGAGCTACAAAAAGATCTTGCAAGGAGAGAATATAGAGAATTATCTTTGCTTTCATATCATACATAATGCTGTTCTTTTTTGTGGCAGTGCAATTACAATATTGGATCATTACCTCATTTTGTCAATATTTTAACAAAACAAGTAATTTTCATTGTTTCCCACTCTGAGATGCACATGTATTTAGCAGAATTAAAACTTCCAAGTGAAGTTCAATTTCAATGATAATGATGCAACAGATTTTATACAAAATCTGCTTTTTCTTACAATATTACAATTTCTTCACTTAGCTTACTGGTTAATACTTTAATGAATAGCATTACTGCTAAGGGCAATGGTTTGTAGGTCCTTGGGTCCTTGATATGTTATGAGAAAGCTGAAGATAGAAAAATCCTATTGACAGGATTTGTTCTTGTCACTACCTCATTACCTAGTCTTGGCTTAGTCCTTCTCTTAGAATGAAAATCTAAAAAGATCTTGTACCATTTAAAAAGTTGTTAAATTCTGAGCCACTCTTCTGCTCCTTACTTAAACAGAACATTCATTCAGAGAGCCTGTAACAGTGTTGTAAAAGCAGAGACTTCTGCTGTAGACTGCAAAACATATCCACTTTTCTATGCTGATATCACAGGTGTTCTTCAAACAATCTGAAGAGACTCTTATTGCCTTACCTCTATGTTACACTAATAGTCACCTGTGAAATCTATCACAGTACTTGCCCTCTTTCCTGACTTTTGCCTCCATACTGAATGGGAGAACGAGAAGTGGAGCATGAGAAATTACCGTGCTTGGTTTAAAATGGCACCTTTGAAGAATGTGTGCTTCAACAGAATGTATTTGACCAAGAGCTGACTACTATGACAAACCACTTCTTTCAAACTAATTTGGTGAAGAGAAGTTTTAATGAGGTGTTGCGAGTGTTCAGAAGTCACCTGCCAGAAATATGAAATGCAATGGAAAGGGTCTCTCTGATTATTTTGTGACTATAGACTCTTCTATATTTAGACAGAAAAGAAAGTACATATTGAGAAACATGATTGCCTGCTGTATGAGTTTATCTTTTCAAACTATGGGGCTAGTTAAGGAAGAAATGAACTAGCTGCCTAGGTAAAGAAGAAAAGGGAGAAAAAACTCCATGGTGGAATTCTGGATGCTCTGAGAAAT
>NW_008677658.1:281438-296806 GCF_000695815.1 Acanthisitta chloris | reverse complement strand
AAACTTGATCTCTGTGTTTCTTGTGCTAAAAGTAGAGCTCAGCCTGCTCTTGGGAGCAAATTTGACCTAGAGGCCTAGCAAAAATCTGACTTGTGATTACCCTTCTTGATTCACAAGATTAGTACAAAAATAGTGTGAAAATGTTTATTTATCCTTTCACCACCCAAAGATGTTGTGTTTGTGTGTATGTAAGCACAATTCAGAATATTTTTGTTTTGGTTTGGTGTTATACATAAGCTCAACTAACTAGTGGATTTCAATTATTTTGGTTACATCTGACTTTCCTCAATATAAGGTGCAATTTCAACATTTAAAATCCGAGATTTTGTACAGCAGAGATCTGGTTTGACAAAAAAAACAATTAGACTTGTCTTTCTCATTCTCTTTCTCCTTACTTTATTTGTATGTAGTTAGCTATGAGGTGGTTACAAGTTTGTAATATTTTCTTGCTAAGGTTTTACACCATGAAAGAGTCCACAGACAGGTTTTTTACCAGATTAGATTATCAAATATCACTACAGAAATCAAATCACTGGGTTTGAGGCATCATCTCTAAATTTTGGCTGCAGAACTACTCTTGCTCCATTGACCTACATGAGAATATTCCAGCAAAATTATGGAAGTCAGTGAATGTTTCAAACAGAAAGTACATAGAGAGAAAGAATGTGAATTAGTGTGAGAAACAAATTCTATTTCCAAAGGTCTCAAAATAACCTGCAAACATTTTATCATCTCTGCAAGCTTCCTTGTGACATCTATTTTTATTCTTTTTTAAAATGAGTGAAACAAAAGGACAAGGAAACAAAACTACTTTAAATTATCAGTGACAACTCTGGAAACAGAATATATTCAGAAAGCTCTTGTAAAATGAATAAGGCACTTGAGCAAGGTTCAAACTGAAGTTTAGCAATGGGGCTTCTGAAGGGCATTGTGTTCTCTAAATAGGAGAAACAGATTCTGCACAATGCCACTAGTTGTGTACTTGGTGCCAAGCACATGGTGGTTTCCATAGATCAGATGAGGGTTTTTTTCAACTTTCCTCTTTGACAGACCTTGTTGAAGAACAAAGAAAGAAGAGGAAAGTCACTGCACTGCAGTGACAGGAAAGAATATACTGTCCTTGTATGAACATCCTAACTTTGAAATATCCATATACACTTATTATTTTTAAATTATAAACCCAACATTAGCTGTTTTCAAAACAAAGATTTTATATAATTTAGGTGTTACCATGGTTGTATTTATAACAAAATCTGCTTTGTCAGAAAATATAAGGCATTTCACTGGTGCATTGACCAACATGTGATTTTTCACAGTTCATTTTGGATGAATGCATTAAACAACAATCAAACACAGGTTTCCTATTACCTATCCTACAGTAGTCAAGCTGTTGCTTACTGCTTGCAAATAAAATCTTACTAATGGTAGAGAACCTGGCCTCAGATGAGTCAATGATCAGATACAGAAAAGCATAAGCACTACTGGAGGCAGGAGAAGAAGTAAAGTTAAACCCTTAAGTACCTGTGAGTGTCTAGCCCTAAATGACCTCAGTTTCCTCTGACTTTGATATGAATTGAACCTTTACAGTCCCTCACAGAATATTTAGGACTTGAATTATTTTATGACCTCAGAAATTCTGGTAATTATTTTCATCTCTCTGGGTCAGAGAGGTTAAATTTTTTCATAAACCCAGCTGACTCTGGTATCACATTAATTGCTTTCAGTGGGTCAAAGTTGATGATCTTGCAGCCCATTTTACTGTACTTTTTGACCCCCTACTTTAATTTCTGTCAGATACTATATTTCATTTCTTTGTCAGAATGCATTTAATTTAATTTTATTTGTCAGAATGTATTTTATTTCTTCAATACATTGCATTTTTTGTTCCTTCTCTAATGTTTGCAATTCCCATCCTCATTTTTAACTGACACTACAGTAAAGAATTTCTTTTCAAATTATTTTTTGAAAGAAATCCCCATGAATATTTTGCTGCTTGCCTAATGTAACTGTAGCTAGGCTGTGAGTGCCAGAATCTTTCAGAAACAAAAGTGCCTTCTTAGGAGAGGTGCTATTTTCTGCTTACCACTATGGAAGTGCACAGAGCCGGAGAGCATACACCTCCTGAAGTAACGGACAGTGCTTGTTGCAGCATATCAAAAGAGGATTGCAGCCTGGAGCTGGCATGGTGCTCAGATGGCTCACAGCTTAGACCTGCATCCTGTTTGCTTAAGAGGGCAGCAGTTTGCTACTTCTATTGGCTGAGAATCTTCACCTTCAGGTGATAACAGAGAACATCACTGCTAGTGCCTTGCTCTTTTGTGAATCTGTGTCTGTTGAGATCTAATGTTCATCCTGTGGGAATTCTAAAGGAAGCTACAATATCTGCACTCTGCTTGCCATCCTTTTTTACCAAACTATTCTGATACCATGCACAAGCTAATAAAGGAATAGAATGCATACATACTGTTCTTCTCTGAGTAGGCTGGGCAGAGCAATGTTTTTGAGAGAAAAATGTTATTTTATGGCTTCTGTTTTCATTAATAGATTTTAAAATTGTGTGTGTGCGTGTGTCTGTGATTTTTATGCTGTAACTGAGGAAGCTCTGTAATAGTTGAGACAACAAAGTTTCTGATACTAATTAGTTTCCTTTGCCAAGCAGGAAGACAATGCTAATTCTTCCTTTTGTGCTAATGGACAGTTGCCAGAGAAAGTTCTGTGGATTATGTATCCTTTGCCAACCAACACATATTCTAAATATTTTCCTGAAGGGAAAAGAATCCATTGTCTGGATAAAATTTTTGCTTGAAATGCAAACCAAATACTAGATTTATGGAGGGAACAGCATGAAAGACATTGTCTTTGAAATAACCGATAGACTTTTAGTCCAATGCATTACTCAAATTAATTAACATTTATGAGTTAAATTAAACATTGTTTACAAATAGACATTAATTAAATTTAATATTCCTGTGCTAGACTTTGTGATAGAACCATAGAATAACAGGCTGGAAGGGAACCTCAAGGATCATCTAGCCCAACATTTCTTGGCAAAATGATAACACCTCAGAATGTATTTTTGAAGTGTTTTTCAAGATCCATTTTCTACTTTTCTAAAACTAAAATTCACATAGTCCAATCCTGTGAACATAATAGTTTCATATATTCTGCTACTTAATGGCTCAATTTTTTTTACAGAGCACAAAATTATCAATGACCGCTTGAGACATCAGTAGATAATTCTCAGACCCAGTTAACATATTCAAAAAAGAACTGCAGAGCTGCTAGAACTAGTCACTTGAGTAGTGTTGAAATAATGGGATATATTACCTCATCTCTTGCCTGTGTATCATTATTAGCATTGAGCTTATTGGGGGATGATGTTTCATTTCAGCTCTCAAGATGGGTAAAGGCACATAAGTTAGAGTGGATCAGGAAGATGGGTATATCTGGATATTCACCTGTCTTTTGGCAAGTCTTTTCCCAAAAAGGTGCATAAATACCTGTAGATGCTGCTGCACAAGGAACCCTTCCTAGTGCTTTGTCATGGCATTCACACATAGGATGACATTGCAGGCAGGAAGTATTACAGCCTTTCTCTTTTCTCCATTTTGACTATGTACAAGGCAGATAGTGTTTGAGTCAGAACAAGTTTCTTTTCTGCCTTTTAGAAGACAGTTTTTGTTCAGAAAGAAAGGTGAAACCTGACAATGTTAGGGTTACTTAGGCTACCAGTAAAGCAGTCTTGAAATCATATATGCTCCAGAATTAAAGAGTAGTAATTAAGATGAACCTCTTCAAATTTTCTGTCCTTATTTCCCCTCCAGCATGACCAACATCAGAAAAATTTTTAAAAAAATCTCTTCCCTCCTTTGAAAGGAAAGGCTCTTCTCAGTGCTTGCTTGCACTTATTAATGCTTTAGATCTCATTGATGCTCCCACTTTTTTTTCTGGTACTGGCTTGTATTTTTTTGGCAATTGCACTGTGTGGACAGCTGACTGGAAAGATACTGGAAAACAACATTCAAAACAGAGTATTTTTGGTCAAATACAGTTAGAAACCTGTTTCACTTGCTGTGGAGGTCCAGACATAAGCATATTCTTGTCTCAAGCATTCTGACTGCTATGACAGGTAAGAGGTGATTAAACCAGAGAATCCCGCAGAGGTGGGGCAGTGTGCTCTGAGCCAAATTCCTGCTTCACCTGGAGACTCCTGCTCAGCCCCTCCCCATCCTGACTCACTTCCTGGAGGAGGGCTCAAAGCATGAGCACACATGAATGGAACGGCATGAAAAATCTAGTTTATATTAGAGGCTGAACCAGGTTACCTATAAAAGGGAGCAGATCAGGCCCCCACATTCTCTCCTTCCCACTCTGTCTCTCTTTCCTCGCTTTCCCTCTCATGCTTTGCCCCAGCTCCAGAACATCCATGTGGCAGGACCAATGCAGGATCTAAGGACTGGTGATATTGTGTGTGTTAGCTCTCTCATTTTTCTGTCTTTATTTCTCTCTCTCCCCGTGCTTCAGCTCTGTAGTCTTCACTGAAGTTTGTTGTGGGAATGAGAAGATTGTGAAAAGTGGTGTTGTGACTTGTTTAGCCAGCACTCTTGGTTGTGTGTTGCAGCTTGTTAGCCAGCACCTTTAAGGGGTTTGTTGTGGGAATTGAGAAGCTACTGTACTGTATTGTACAAATTAAGGGCTTGTTTTCCTCCACTCTAATGGAAGTCAATTGTCTGAATTTAAGAGCTTGTTTGCTAACACCTTTTGTGTCTAAATATTGGGTTGGTTCCTGGTGTTATGTACAATAAAACCTTAAGTACCCTGACACATGGTCCTGTGTCTTTGTTCATCCTGATGAGAATTGGTAACAAACATCATGCCCCATACAGGTGGGTCATGACACTTGAGACAATGTCCAGACCTTAATCAGGAGTCCTTCCTCTTTTCTTCCACTTCTACAAAGAAGCATAATTACTGTTGCTAGAATGCAGAACATTCAAATTTGTATAACTGACATATTATTACCATATTTGCATGGTCATTTTTGTTTTCATTTAATGGTTCTTTTCCTTATCATCACTTCTATTTTCCCATGTCTGAAAGCAAAAAGTAGTTACCTGGGCTAGCATTTAACAAATGTGCTACAGACAGAAGGGTGCAGAGGGGAATTTTGTTGTTCTTGTAGCTTTCTTATTAGTTAACTTGAAATAGCCATGGTCTTTATGTTGAAATGAATAATTTCTATATACATGGAAAAAAAACCCATTACAATTCAATTGTGGTTTTACTACACCTTGAAAAGCATTTTCTGAATTTTAAAAATATTCTAAAGGACTTGACAATAAGTTAAAATATTTTCTCCTTGAAATTTTGCTTATGTTTTTTCTTCCGAGTAATTTGTGTAAAAGAAGCAATAATGCAAGAATATGGGACGGAAAATCTTTAAAGAACTCTTGCAATTTTTCTGAAAGGTTTGCAACAGTAATAAATAGTAAAAGGTGTTTGAATATATTTTTCTGCTTGGAAGTAAGTGAAAAATTCATGAGATTTCCTCATGTCCTGACTTGCGTAGCATATTTGTTTAAGAACTTGACTGTGGCCAATGCAAAAATTAGAGGATCAGGCAGCAAATAGCTCTCTACCTGCTGTAAGAAACATCCATATCATATCCAACTTAAAAGCAATACGGCAAGGGCAGGCTAGAATACCAGCATATAGTACACAATCCTCTGTTAGGTATATATGTGCCAAACTGTATACTAATTATACTAATTGTTATGCATTGGTGGGGTTAGTGGGAAAGCTGATTCATGTTTCTATTGGTCTCTCCTAAGTTTAGGCTTCCAGCACTGCTTACAGTGCTTGAGCTCACTCATTCATTCCCTGCCCACCATATGTTTTCCCTCCAGCTCAATCCTGCACACCAAGCATAGGAAGCTGCCACATGGTATATGAAACACATTGTAAGAGTTCTTCCTATCTGTCACTCAAACCATATATTCCACAATGTTGAGGGTCCCAATGAGGGGAGAATGCTGCCTTTAACTACTTGCAGGGAAAATGTCCACGTGTCCAGGTGGCAGGTGTTTCTATATCATGTAATGAAATTACAGCCAACATCTCTCTTCACAGCCCATTCCCTCTCATTTAAACAGGGATAGAGACCTTTCCTTGGTGCTAGTTGTTTAGCCTGAATATAATAAAATGAGGAATCTGCAAAGTGAAAAGAATTTCTCCAAGACTGCAAACACAATGTGAAAATGAGTCCTGAGTAAGACCTATGTACCATTAACTCTTGTCTGGATAAGTGGAACTTAAGTGGCACATATGTAATGTTTGATTTTCTGGCATAGGGATAAATTCTATTCTAACTGCAACTTTGTAAAGCAAGTTGAAAAGAAGCATTAGATTATCCTCTGTATCCCAGTATATTGCTTTACCTGTGTCTCAATAATTACTTTGTGTTCAAAGTAAAATTAAGAAGTCAAGAAAGCAGAAATAGGTCTAAATCATGGAAGGAAAGAGCTTTATCAAGAAGGTGCAGGGGTTAGAAAATTATTTCAGTCGTTATTTTAGTGCTTATTAGACACACTTGGGATGCTATTGTTTATGATCTCAAAGTTTTGCACAGTAATGTCGTGCTTAATTGGAACACAAGCTGTGCATTGATTAAGTAGACATAGTAGTAATATTTTAGCTTCTACACTCTGATTCTCAGGATTTTTCAATTGCAGCTAATAGTAATTTATTTTATAAGCTGCAAACCAAGTTTACTTTATATGATTGTACTTAACAATTTTTTGAAAATCTTTTCTGTCACTGTTCCTATCAAGGACCTCTTATTTGTGTGCTGTTTAGTGAACTGTAATCACTTTTAAAAATGGTTTTGTTCCTTTATTCAACCATGTATGAATAAACCTCCTATTCAAATAGCATAATCAAGATCTGTCACTTGACCCTAGATGAATGGCATCAAAGATTGAATGTGCCATTTGTTAAAAACTAAACTATAGATACAAATGCACCCAGAAATACTAGATTCTACATTGGTCTAGTTTCCAACACACAACAATAATCATTCATGAGCCAAAATCACAGGCAGGTAATGTCAATTTAAGGAAGAATTTGTAAAAGTTATAAATTTAGTGGTGAAGTGGACAAACCAATATCAGCACTAGATCAAGCATTAGGATTCTTTTTGCTATTATATTTGCTTTTAAAGTTCATTATTTAATTGACTAAAAGGTTTTAGATAGCATCATATGGGGAGTGATAGATATTATAGGGTAGCAATATTTCTGTATCTGTTTCCAAAGTAGACCAAATACTAAACTGTAGCATTGTTTAATCTTTAAATATTAAGTTGTGTTTTTGATGAAAACATATGTCCAACAAGTCATTGTAATTTCACAACTTATGGAAGAATGTTCCTCCAAGTAAAAATGCCTGGCAATCAGCAAGATTCAATTTACATCATGTTTATCTTTTCTACTTTCTATTTTTGCATTTTCTATAAGAAGAAGCATTTTGTTGTATGCTACGTTGTTTTGCTTTGCAACATCACAGCTGTAACAACCGAATATACAGAAACAATGAAGCCTCTTTTGCAAAGAATGAAGGAAACATCAGGAGAGATCTATAGTTCCACCCTAATGAACCAATTCAACACATGTTTATTCATCATACTAACAGCTCACATGGGAATGCCAGAAGCACTAGAACTGAAAATTGAGACTCTGATACTTCATTTTACTTTGTGTCATAGCTCATTTTGAATTTTAGTAGCTAATGGGTACTTCAATCTGATAACTTTACACTGTATCAATAAAAAATGAAATTAGCAGAAAACTGAAGATACTAGAGAGGAAAGGAGACATTCACATATTCACGTACTGCAAAACATGATGCAAATGAGATAGATTTGTTTTGGCAAAATTCTTAAATTACCTTGAGTTTGCCTTATTTTAATTCTATTTCTCTTTGAATGGTACAAGAAGTAAATTACATACTCACAACAGAGACATTCTGTGAGATATTTATCCAGTGCATCAACTTTTACACTGCAAAGTTTCCTATATCCTTCTCCTAGATTCTGAAAAGTGCAGTGAATGCCAAACAGATCCAAAAGATCCTACAATATATCTCTGCACCCTGTAGCACAAGTGGCTTTAAAGTGCTAGAGGCAGTTCAGATGGAATGAAAGCCTCAAGCTGATGTCATTAACACCTGTGTATTTCTTACTCATTTCAGACTCTCTGGTGCTTCCAGAGCATTGTAAATTATCTCCTATTATTTGGGAATCCACAGACCTCCTCTTATTATACAGCCATTATTCAGGATTGATCAGCATCAGTTAAGGCATGTTATTTCCGTCAACATTAGTTTCATATTCAGCTCCAGGGCACATTACCTGAATGTAGTCAACTCAGCTTAGCTCTCAAGCATTGATTTCCCACACCAATCCTCACTATATTCCTCCCCAGAATAGTCTCTCCATCAACTCCCACTCTGAAGTCTTGGAAGAGGCTGTGAATGCACTGTTTTATGGATACTCTAATTTTTCCTGATGCTATGCACAGATGACTGGGTGACATAAAGTCAGAGACATACAGAGGGGAAAATATCCCTAACTGACACTGTGATTTAAAAGAGGATGAAACCAATAAATTATCATCCCTTTAAAAAGGAATTCTCTGAATTCTGTTGCATATTGTTGATGGAAGTAATTTTTATTTCAGTGCAGTCAAGAAAACTTGTGATTGCTAATATACAAAGTATTTTGAAGTTACTATGTAACATCTCTAAATCAAAATAGTCAGAAGGATCAGAGGACTGTGCTTTCTGTATCACTAGTATTGCAGAGAAACTTATGGCATAACTGTGTTCCCCTTATCCCCAACAAAGCAGAAGTACAACAAACATTTCTACTCCTTTTTTTGAACCTCCATCTCCAGATTAAATAAGCCAAATCTATTCCCCTAAAGTGGCCTAAGTAGAAATGAAAATCTTGACTCTTTTCCTTAATTGATGCCCAGCTGTCAACTGATGGGTTAAAATTACAGGCATTGATTTCATACGCATTTTGAAAGTTTCTTTACAGTTTGACTTCTTTTGGTATCCATTATTCTGGATAAAGTAGTCCCAGAATATTTTTTTTCTTGCTACACCTTGGATGCACAGTGAAGATATGTATGTACACAATCTACTAGAAACATGAATGTGCTGAACCACACACTGGTCTCTTCTAGATTCTGGGTGGTTTGAAATTATGGTCTTCATATACAAGACAGATAAGAGGGATGGGAGAAATGCAGAAAAGTGTCAAAAAACTAGCTTCAAATGTTTTATTTTCCACTCTTATGTTTTGGTTACTAGCCAACTTTGAAGAGCCCCGTGGGAGAAACAGGTTGCTGATCACAGAGTAGCTTAAATGAGATAACCCTTGCAGCAAGTTGTATAAAGTATGTGCTTCACTGTCAGGCAAGACAGCATAAAGCATTCTCTTGTTCTGATAAAAGATCTATCCAATGGGAAACACAGTTTTAGAAAGAGATCATAGAAGACCATCACATTTAAAGACATTTTCCCCAGCTTTGTCTCCTTTGAGATAGACTGACAGGCAAATTTGAAAGTGTGTCTTTTCCTTTGAATTTTGGAAGGTTATCTTTGAGGTTGATTTTATGTTCTGTGAAATACTGATAACAACCTGCCAGAGCTGATGTGTTTACATCGATTTTTCAGAGGTAGGAAACATATATATCTTATGAACCAAGTAGGTCTTAAAACAAAAATCATGGTGGAGTTCAGTAAAAGTCACTTTATTACAAACAATTAGAGCTAAAATGTATACTACAGAGAAATGCTATTCTGAAAGATTTATCTGCTTAGAACGTCCTGATACTTTTAGATAGCTTACGAATTTTGATGTTTAATTTAAATTAAAAAAAAAAAAAAAAAAAAAGAAGGAAAGAATGACTGAATGCCCACCAGCTTGTTAGATATTTTGTATTCACTTTGGTAAGGAAATCAATATCCTGATCTGGCGTGAAGAAGGGAAAGTGACTATGAAATAATGAATAAAGATGTTTACTATTTTTCATTTGTGCTGAAAAATAAAGGAAAAAGAAAAAAACCTACAAATGAAACTTTATGCAATTATAAATTATATGTATGAAATTACCAAGAGAATCTGCAACTTAACATTTATGACCCTTTCTAATAACACTATATGTAGGAAACATTGCGTCTGGCATTGAGCCTTGCAATGCAAAGCCACAGAGATATTCTCTGAATAGTTACCTCAAATGTAAAAATGGATGCATGTTAAATTTCAAATACATGTGTGGAAGGTTCTGTACAAGCTTGATTGGAACTGAACATGCATAAGGAAATAAGAGCTAGCAGAATTTGAAGACACATTTATACCTTTTAATCCATCTAGTCTGCTTCCCACTTGACAACATACCTTCAGCAATCCGGAAAGCTCATCCATGCTATGAAGGCTTTTTTAGGGCTCTAAGTGGTGTGAAACATTACTTAGATTCTCCATTGAGAATCCTTTATGACTTTATTCCTTCCAAAACCCTTGATACTTCATGTTGGGGCTACTTAGTGAGATGTTAGAAGGCAGATAAGTAATTTTTTTTCCTATGCTGCTTGTACTGCAGAAGTGTAGACAGAGTTTTAAAGCTTCATTTTGCCTCTCTGTTTTTTTGTGCTTACATATGCAGCATAAATATTTGATCTAGAAATGTTTATTAGAAGCTTTCTACACATATGTATAACTCCAATCTTTAAACTGATGTTGAATATTAGTGCAAAGATTGTAGCTGATGGAGTGAAGACAGATATATCAGCTTTTTCTTCAAGCAGGTTTGCTATATTGGCATTACTTGTTGGACATACCTCTCAGTGTTGTCCATTGTATAATTTCTAGTTAAGACTCCATAGGAACATGTCAAGAAAAGAGAAGATGTTCAAAAGGCTACATTTCAGTTTCACAAGTCCATAGATATATTGAAACAATTAAAAGAAAATCAAGCTACTAAAATAAGCATTTGAAAGGCTCATGGATTGGGTGTACACTAAGACTTTCCTTTACACATGATTGTAACAGCAGCTTTGAGATAAACTGTTTTGTAAGGTTGCAAGTGCAAAGAGTCTCTTGGGGATGCCAGATCACGTTTACAATTTCTTCTTTTAATCTTTTTTTCCAGTTTCTCTGGCCTCCCACTCATTGACATTTTCTCAGAACTCCCTTCACAATATCATGTTCATATTTTAATAATCCACTGCAGTTTTCCTCTTGGTTGTTGAAAATAAGTAATACTCTTCTTTGCAGAAATCTTCAAATCTGTCCTTCAATTTTGTAAGGCATTAATAAAACTAGTCCAATCAAACTAAGACTGTTTTGGTGTAAAAAACTATAGATTGCAGCTAGGAACAGCATTATTTTTAGAATTGTGCTGATATGTCACCTCTATCATCCTGCTGACTGTTTCTGTGACAACTGCTGACTGCCTTGCTTGGCATGCAGAAAGCTGAAGAATAGGTTGAAGTTTCCATCAGTATTCCACATCTGCAAGAGTTGGTACATCTTAACGGCTTTGTCACATTCCTTCAAAGCAATTTTCTTTCAAACACTCCTTTGCTTTATTTAAAACAGTCTTTCTTTTAGAGTATATATATAAAACCCCCTATATCTTTTACAGATATTTCCTTTCACTTTTTCTTTAAGCGTATGAAGGTTTTTACAGAATTTTTCTGACAGTTTAATTTGGATTTTACAGGTGCTCTGCATGTAAATCACATGACTCTAAAGCATCCATGCATTTATCCTATGAGCAAAAGTTCTCTTACTGTGAAATTCTCTTACAATCTACTAACATTAGTGCTCCTCATTAAGGCTAATAATTTTCAGTTTCTTGAGATTCTTACTTAGTTTGGTATATGTCAGCAGTTCTCTGTCAGTTTCCAGTTGGTACATCAAGTTTTGGGCTTATCTATTTTCTTCCCTTTTTACTTCCTGCTAGGTCACTGCTTTACTTTTTGCAGCTTACTTTCCATAAGTAAAATTTGGTTTCTAATATCATGCTTTGAATGGCTCTACTGAACCTGCTCTTGTAAGATTTTTGGCCTATTTTTCAGGTCTAGGAGGAAGTATGGCAAGTCTGGGCAAAGGCATCTAAACTTCACTAAAAAACTGACCTGAGGGTGTCCATCACTTAACACAATTCCATCTTTAGACAACATATTTGTCTACTCAACTGTTCTCAAAGAAAATACAGCATAACAGAAAAATTTTGAAATCACTTGAGAATTTAAGAGCAATTTATATAGTTACTCTTCAATTTTGTCAAGACTACTGATTCATCTTTAGATATTCAAAGGAAGATTTTGAAAGTGTATGCAAGATTGAGAAATCTATACACTTCAAGCAAGACAAGTAGAAACAGGCTGCTTCAAATTTATCATTTTGGGTTTTTTCTCCTGCCATGAAAATAATGTCAATGCAGTTGTCATGTTCTCACTAGAGCATCCCTGCAAATGTTTCCACACTTTATTTCATTGAAGTAAGGTTTTCCAACACAAAAACATTTCAGAGAAATATTTTACTGGCTCTACCTAATTCTGTTTTGTCAAATAACCCTGTTGTTTCTTCCCTTATATGACTGGGGACATTGTTCCCTTACTAGGGACATGTTTTCCTTACTGGATGCCTTCAAATATAGTGTGAATACACACTCAAAGGTACCAGAGAGTATGGTGTGGGAGGAAATACTACCAAAATGATTCTTCCTCAGTGGCTTTTGGGAACCTTACAGAAGACAACATATTGATGAGCTGGTGATTTTGAACTCCACTTCTCTTCTACTAGGCCTTCTATGCTGGGCTTGAGAAGCTTGTACATAGCACGAGCAGCTGCTGCAGGGGAACCTGCTGGTGTACCCCACGACAGCATGTGCTGCACTGGTGGGTGGTACAGCATAGGGAACCTCCCACCCTGTCAGGAAACTCTGTTAACTGAGCAGCTTCCTAATGGAATCTGTAATTTGTAATATATTTGGGAATAGCAAAGTCTATGTTAATCAAGGGATGTAACAGGGTGATTCTGACCAGGAGGCCATTATGCCTCAAGATGTTGGTGATCCACACCACACCTGACATGGGCACAGGTGGACCTGTGCTGTGCTGGGCCACCTGTTCAGTGTGGCTTCAGACTATGTGGTTCTGCACAGATTCTTGAACACAGGACAAACTCAGCTAGCTGGTTGTAACCGAGGAGCCTGCAGGCAGTTCCCACCTACTCAGTACTAGCAATTAGATGATGTGCACAGTCTCTCCTTTATCTGTGTGAAGCAAGAATTTCCTTGGATGCAACCATCCATTCTATTTGAGAAGACCAATTATGAATAGACTTGTTTTCTTTAAGAAAATTGTATAAAACACCTCGAATGGCCAAATGGAGGACAATTCTCCATGGACAGGTTCTGTGCAGCACATTTTTGGGAGATGCATCAGTGGTCTGTCAGATGATGTATGCATGCAATGTCCAGCATCTGAAATGGTGCAAGATTTTCTTGCTGTCTATAGTCCTCTTTTCATCCTGTCTTATTTAAACAGCTACTTTATTAAACCGTTTTTTGTTCACCCTTTCTTACAGAGATTCAGAAAAAATCCTACACCATATCTCTATCTGTTCAAATACCAAGTGCAGGGGAGTAGAGAATTCAGAGGCAAGGATTTTCTTCAAGGAAGGATTTGAAAAATAGAACAAAGAAATGTGTTGGTGTTAAAAATATGTTGGAGAATTTAATTAAAGAGCATGGCATTATAAACCCAAATGCATCCTCAAGTTTCAACATCGTGCAAAAATCAGTTTAACTTTGGATAAAAGAAATTTTGCCCTATGCATTGGTACCAAAGCTTAAATTTGCAGGAGTTAAAAATTGTGTTCAGAGTAAACCAGGACAAATTTCTAATTATGGCAAAACATGTTTAGTAACTTGCAACACAGCCACAGAACCAGCACTCTGAAAGTGGAGACTAAAAGATTGAGCTGAGAAGAAAATTACAGTGAATGCAAGAAGGAGCTTATTTCAGCATCAAGAGGGAAGAGCCTGAGATGAGAATTGCACCTGCTATTTGGCTGCAAGTCAGAAAGAAAGATCTTAAAGTGCATTTCCAATACTTCTGCTACACAAACAGCAAGCTAATAGACCTAACACAAGCACCTTGTGCTTGCAATACTAAATGAATATTGTCTTAGTACACACAGACAAGCAACAAAGGAAGAGTTTCAATGCTTCACAGTCTTAATGGCAAATTATAGCTAAATCCTTGGCTTAAATATAAGCCATGAGAAAGTGGAGGTTATTGATACAGCCTCCCAATCATCACAAGCTGTAAGAATCTTGTCTCAGGAATGGGTAGTTACAATCATATGGTAATACCAACTGGATTAGAAGTTCTGTTGCATATTTGAAACTTAGTTATGAATCCTATGGTCAAATTTATAGCTAAAAGTGATCCAGAGCTGTCTGTAGCTTATGATTCTATAATGAATGAATGGATTAACATTTTCAGTTTCCTTTAAGGATCATATACAATTACACATTAAGAAAGTTTACTGAGTATCACCTGATCCTTTTTTCCCCCCACTGAAATCAACTGGGAACACAATGATTACTAAACAGACTTCTGAAGTTGTAAAAATGAGCTTGCTTCTAAGAATGGCATTTGATAGCCTGAGGTAGGTACACATAGAAGGAAAAATTGTGAATTTGTGTTACAATTTTCAGCAAATTAAACATAAAAAAATATTGTCAGCATATATAGAATTATTCTATATTATTCTCTTCCAGAAAAATGCTTTCATTAGCCACTTACGAGATGGACATCTATTGTAGTAAAAAAATAGAGATTACTCTGTAACCAGCATCTGTTTTCAAGTCATGATTAAATCTGAAGAATCCATGCAGGGAAAATTCTGGTAAATTTCCAGTAGCGACCTGTATCACTACTAACAGCAAGTCTTCCTTTGCTTGTCTACACAGACAATTAAGTAGAACTTCAGACCCACCATAATCACACCATGTGGAAACACCTATAAGCTTTTTTGCACTGTGTATTTATTGCTCGTTCATTCTTTCCACTATACTGGGCTGAAAGAACTGCTGTACCCTTTTATGTCCTGAATGGATCATGTTGAGGTTGCTCAAATTCCACTCATTTCATGTTTTGAAAACAGACAATACTCCTACATGTAAATATTTGTAAAATACAGTTTGCATAATTCTGACATCAGTTGCAAATGACATTCTTATGTTACTGAAATGCAAGGTAGTGATGAGACTTCAAAAATTTTCTAG
>NW_008677658.1:241385-281422 GCF_000695815.1 Acanthisitta chloris | reverse complement strand
TCTGTCAATGTTTTCTGATGCATGGTAAGTTAGCCACATTTCCAGGAAGGAGAACAGATGATAAAGGAAACTAGTGGGCAGCAGCACCAACAGAGGAACCAGCCACACAAAAGAAGACAACTATCTTAGAAAGATATTTTACACATTTCTTTGCAGCAGATCACACCTGAAGCACAAAATGAGCTGTGCTAACTTGAGAAGAGAGGAAGAACATCCTTGAATCACATTATTTTAGCTCTTCCTAATAAAGTAAGTAACCCTAAAAAGATTAAGTTAATTTTGATAGAAACACTGGTAGCTCAAATGTAAGATCTTTGACAGAAGAAATTTGGTGATTTTTTGCAGTAGCTTAAGACACTGCTGAATCTATGTAGCAATCATCTTATGGAAAAACTCAACATATGCTAACCCTGAAGCAACTCCCATTCTCAGCCCAGACTCTTGGCCTGAGTCCTCCAGTCAAAGATAGAAGTTAATTTGCTGAAATGAACTTGAACAGCTGAAACACCCACACACACTCCATTTTGCTGACTCTACTACTAGAGCAGTAACGTATGAAAGGGGACAATTACAAATGCCTGGGAACGGCCTCAAAGAGCAACAGTTGCTTGCTCAGTGAAGGTGATTCAAGCCTTGGAAAAATTGAATAATTTTTTTTTTTTGACTGAGCAACCAAATTTGGATGTTTATTTTTGAACATCAGTAGTTGCAAAGCAGAGGAAATACTCAAAGCTACTTGGCTTTGCTAATGAAATGTGTATTTTGAATTTTGTAATAAGAATTTATTATAAAATATTAAAATAAGTAAAACTCTTACATTCTATCAACTAGTTAGTCCAAACTGATAAATTAGCAACTATGTCTCAGTACTTAAGATTTTTAATTTACGAAAACCAAACCCTTAGCTCTCTTTTTCACCTTGACAGAAGAAGATAAATTATATCTAGTTTATCAGAAAAGGTCTTATTCAAGTCTAATTTTGTTAATCTGTAATTTTGCTCCCCAGTAAAGAAAGATTTAATCTTATTTTGCTTCCATAGTGACTGCATATTGGAATGAGATTGGGGCCATTTAATATTTCAGTCCTTATTTGTGGTTCCTGCTTTTCATCTTAGTAGCTCTCTGGAGAACCTAAATTTTTTAAAAGTCTCTTTCTGTAGACTGGCAATAGGAAAAGATCCTTCCTCAAGTATTAGACTGATTCTCTTAAAAAGGATTAGATCCATTCCCAATCAGGAAAACCATTTTAATTAAAAATCTTCCAGAATGCCTCACATAGGGAAATTTGGATGGAGCAAGTGCAAGAGCAGAACCTCCCCACTCTAATCTAAATTTAATTTATTAAGCAGAGTAGATTTAAAATGTGAATAGCAATTTTTATTTTAAGATTTTTATCCTGCAGCATCCATATATTTCTGAAAATAAAACCTAGACAAAATCAAACCAAACCCAGAACTTCCAGACTAGTTTCTATGACTTCAATGTTTCCACATCCTGTCTGGCAGCCCAGGGCAGTTCTACACCAAGCAATGCATTCCACCTTCCCTAAAGGGCTGATTTTTCGACTATTTATGCCTTCTTCTTTTTTTTTTTTTCCCCTAAGTAGATTGTCATCATAAGCAATATTTCTACTTTTTCTGTGACTTTCCCCATCTCTAAGGCCAATCAGCAGTTCATACTTGACTTACTGTCATTCTTTGGCCTTCCAGTCCTGTGATGCTATAGAAAGGTAATGATGCCAACAGTCCTGCTCCTTTGTTTCTCTTTGGTTCTTTCTTTTGAAAACTGGACTAATCTTTATAGGGGCAGATGTAGTCCAGGTCTCACTTTCATTGCTTTTAGATAAGCTCCACTCATGGCAATGTCATAAGCACTGAAGTTTCCCATAATCAGTCTTTTAGTTACAGCTGCCTGAAATGAATGAGAAAAGTATCAGAATCCAGTTAGGAATTTCATTAAAATCCATTGAAAGAAAGATGAGAAGAGCAGGAAATGGGGAGGGAGTGCTAAAAGTTTCTGGAAGAAAGAGGAAAAAAAGCAGTTTTGAAAACAATTTAAATTTGGCTTTGCAACACTCAGCAAAATTTCAGCAGAAATGGGGACATATCAAGCAATAAAACTGAAATCTACTAACTCTTGAAAAAAAATGTGCTCAGTATAATTTCCTGAGCCTTATTCACTAGATTTCTGCATGAACACCAGTTTCTAAATGTTTATAATGTTTATAAATCCATACATATAATCACATAATATTTACAAACTCTTACACAGGAATGGCTTTTACATGACTTTGGAAAGAAACATGGAATTATGTTTCCAAGGTAAAAAAAAGGGCATAAAAAAAGAATAGCCTTCATTTATGAAGGTTTCTTAGGTTATAAAAGGTATAAATGAAGTTGCAGTTAGCTTCTCTATATTAATGCAGGCATCATATTTAGCATGACTGATTTCTTAATTTTGTGAATAAATATTATAATGAGAATATACTTTGTTGGTTTTCCTATGGAAGAATTAATTTTAGAGTAATACTAAAAATTGAGCAGTGTTTCTTGTTGTAAAATCAACCTAAACTCTTAGTTATACTTATAAAAACAGTCACAGAGCACAAATATTTCCTTATTTGAACTAGTATTTGCCTGAGAATAAACTATTCAAATAAATGGATTCGAAAATATGCGTTAAAATAAGGCAATTAAAAATGTCTCATCAATGAGTATGGATCTGTTTTCAAAGCAGTCATAATCTGTATCTTTTTATAAGAGCTAGCAGATTTCAAACTGGGACTAGATAGAGCTCATCAGTGAGACAGTAGACATTTCATTGAGCTTAAAATTTATTTAAAACACTTAGCTTCACTGATTTTCCGCTTGTTTAACCCTAATTTATGTTATAGTGAGTCCGAAATAACTGTTGATGTCAAATGCTGTTATATAGGTTTTATACCAATGTAAAGATAGCAGAATCAAACCATAAGCTTGCTCTAGTCCTGCTTCATCATTAGTATGTTGTGGGTGGGACTTAAAGATAATTTGTTGCGGAAAAGCAAATTATTTGAATTACAATGCATTCATTTTCACAGCGCTATTTCCATCTGCTTAGCTCCTCTGGAGGGTTAGTTCTGTTTGACACATCATTATATTTTTAGTTATAATCTTTTATTAACAACAAACAAATATGTTGACAGTGCAAAACATTTTCTTTCATGAGCAGTAAAAGATAGGCAAACACTCCTTAGGAATTAGAAAAAATATATATGACAGTGTTGAGGTAATACAAATAATAGGTTACATTGAACATAAACACTGTCATAAGCATTAGATCAAAGTCTTGTTTCCAATTAATTCATCCCATTTGAATGTTTCCCTAAGTAATGTCGCTCCATTGCTACATGTTGCTAGCAGTATTTTTATTCCAACTCTCTTGTGTCTTTTATTGCAGTAAGCCATATTCCTTTAGGGCTCAATTCTGCAGTCTTCAGTCAATCTAAATTCCCAGTTCAGTCTGGGGGCAGGATTTGCTTGAACAAGGACAAAAGAATTTAGTCTCTAGTGTGTAGTTATAACTGTATTCTCAAAGCCTAAATGCATTTTATTTTAGCGGAGTCAAAAATTTAATATGGAACAGAAGTGTCTTAAATTCTACTCCATTTTCTGGTTCTGAATTTTGTATGATAGGTTTCCTTACCTTCCTTTTTCCATTAACATTTTCACCAATAAGATAAGTATAATAATGAACATTAAGCTCCTCTGACAGATAATTTGATGAAAGGCTCTGCATACCTATTGTAGGTCAGATGCTGGGAGAGGAATCTCTCATATAGTATAAAGCTAGATCACCCACTTAACATTTTCCTTTCCATGTGACTAGGAAGGGATTTTGAGCAAAATCTGCTTGGGCAATCTGGAGTCAGTCACAAAGTGTTTAAAAGACTAGTGTTATATTGCAGCTGAAGTACAAGTTAGTTTCCAGGAACCCATGACTTTGGCAGTGTGGAAAAGGGGCACACAACCATCTTTGCTTCTCACACTCCAGCTGTAGCAGGTGGACAAGAATTACACTCTGTACATGAGGAAATATTGAAATTATTTTAGATTATCACACACAATGACTGGAAGTTTACATAATAGGGTTGAAATCAAAATTTGAGACTGCTACAGAGCACAATACAGATTCACTGAGAAAGCATAAAAGGTTTTCTGAAGGGATGAAAAACATGAACTCTTACCCCACATTACACTGTCCAGCAGGTCCATAACATTTATCTTTAGTTATGAGTAGTATATCCCTCAGGAAAATGTTCCTTGTACATGAATCTAATGTACATTTGTCAGGAGGAGCACAGTGAAGTCAGGCCTGATGATACCATAACCTGAAATCTGGGTCATCCATGACCCAATAGCCATCATCAGAATCCCTTCCTGTGCCCCTCCCCCCATCTGCTTTTATTTAGTTGTGTACTATTTCCTGTATGATCCAGAAAATGAAAGAAAAAATTCTCACATATTTATGTCATATACTCCATTTTCCTAATTTTCTTTTCCTTAACATTTTCCTTCATATGCAAGTTTTTTTAACGTCTTCATTCTGCCATCCTCCAAAATGTTCAGTTTGCTTTAATTTCTCTGTTACATGATCCTTCTCATTATCGTATCTTATTTTCCTACTTGAAACATGTGAAGTAGCTCAGTTGTAACTGTTTCTTCAGTTGTAACTTCTAGCAAGTTACAACTGAGTAAAATCTGTATAACATAGCTAATGTAATGTGTAAGCATGTCATAAAAATAACCATGCCCTGGCTTATCTGTTTTTATAAGAATGCTATTAAAATGTTTCTAAAATGGTTTAGTTTCCCTAAACCTAAATATAAAAATTATTTCTTTGAAGCAAACAAAATATTTGATCAAGAAAAAGAAATTTGATTCAAAAAGGATTTAATTAGGAGAGTGTTAATATATTCTTTTCAGTCTGTAATTTCTGAATGGGTTAACACCCCTGAAAATATTAACTAACTTGTGCAACTTTACACTGCCTGCATTACAGTGATAGGAATTCAAACAACAATTTAAATTTTGGAAGTGAAAAATAACATGTCTTATGCTTTGCAAAGACCAACATTTTAAAATCAGGCTGGACTATCCTTGTGTAAGGTTTATGTATCATCTGTACTAAAGTGACTGCTTCATTAACCAAAACTTCTAGAAAAATGTTAGGTGATGTTAATGAATATAAAGCAACCTCTCTCATTTTCTAATGGATACATTTTTCCAATCTGATCACTCCTTATGTGTCTTTAATAAAGATTTATTTTTCAAGATTCCAGACATGACATCACTCTCCATATCTGAGACCCAAAAAAAGATGTTTAGAGATGATGAAGTCCTATGTGAACTCCTACTTACAGCTTAATTATTGTAAACTATCTCTAACCCACATAAAAGCCAATTAAGAGGCAGCATGAGTAGCCATATTTAATATAAATAATATCAATGGCTCATATTCTCTCAGCATGATTCAGTTTAAACACTTAAACTATGAATAACTATAGAAAATTTTTGTAGTACTCCTGAGATAAAATAAAGTTGTTTATGGGAGAATTTCTTCAAGCTATAAAAATTTACATTTATATCTAGCCCATGTTGTTCTAAGCCACAGGTATCATGAACAATTAAAGATCTCTGTCAAACTCTGGGAGAATCTGAAACACATGAATACGATACTGTTTCATTAACCACTGTGTTAGATGAAGAAGCTTTGCTGCAAAAAGAAAACAACCAAAGAAAACAACCAAACCATGTACCAAAGAAATTTGAAAAGGACAATATTGAAATTAACCATAAAAATTATTTCATTGTTTCTATTAGTTTGAGAATTCCAGGGGAAAAACACATCCTTGTACGTGTTAGCGTAATGTCAGCAAAAGACACTGATATACGCTTCTCATCCTACAGTTCCTGTGGGAAGATTTAAAATAATATCCTGTTTATTACTCTGTAAATTCAGACAATTTTGTCATGTAACTGAGTCCATATAGGCATACTGTTGCTGAGAACACTTCCTGGCATTTAATTTCAGCATTCCGTCTCAAAGCTAACTGTAGCATTACTGGATTTCCAGATTTTCTCTCAAATAACCTAGCTGTGCAGAATGATACCATAGTCAGGATAGCAGAGAACTGTACTGGGATTATCTGCCTAAACTCTTAGCTCCAGATATTCTGGCCATTTGGAACACTGTAATAGGGTATTTAAATCAAAACAGACATTTCCAAAAGCTAGCATTTCCATAGGTATAATGGTAATTCACGTGAATTACGTAATAAAGGTAGGCCAAGGGCTTTGGCTTTGCAAAGCTGTTCCTTTCAATTTACTGCATATGCACCAATAAGCTGGCAAAGTCATAGAATAAACAAAATCCTTGAAGATTCTACACTCTTCCTCAAGGAGCAAGGGAGGAGCTGACAGTGATGGATGTAGGCTTTCACTGTCTTTAGTGTGCTCCTGAAAGCCTCCTTAACTCAAGGGATGCCCTCTGCTGTGCTGGCTCAGAGATCCTCACACAGAGAAGGCAGTTCTGCTACCAGCACAGAGATATTGTATCCACCCAAGCAGTGATGCTGCTGGGCAAATGCAGATAAAATGATAATATATCCGTATTTCACCAGAGGCTCCTTCTGCAATTTAATAATACCTTTATCCTGGATTGGAAAAGCAGCATTAAACAGCTCCTGGTACTTGGATTTTTTCCTTTAAAAATTACTGTACCTAGATTTATTCAGGGGGAAAAATTGCTTATTTACTGTCTTTTTCTCAACTATTGAGAGGGTGATATAGAGGGTCTCTAGTCCATGCACATCTTTGTGATTCAAGGAGTGGATTCAAAGTACAATGAAGAATTTTATACTTTGCTCAAGTAGGTTGTTTAATCAAGCATACTCTGCAGAATAGCTGCAACTAAAATTCTAATTAAAATGTAACCTGGGGTGGCTTCACCAATTCTAATCTAATAGGAGCTAATCCCTGTTTTAGGTAAATTAACTCTCAGGTCTTAATTTGCTCAGATTTCCCTTAGATTCTTCCTTATTTAAGGAAAGAGTAGCTTGCTAGAATGTTTTGATCTTCCAGGCCAGTGGCTTCATCCCCTAAATATTTGCCTAAAAGATGAAGACACATTTGATATCCAATATTTTCTGTACCAAACAACACAGTGATTCTTTGAGAGGTGCATAGCATTCAAAGCATTACGTAAGGGAGCATGTATGTCCTCTCCTTGTACTTCTGCTGCAGTTGTCTTATGCTCAGTATTTCTTGACTTGTCACACTAGATATGGTTGAAATATTTGAAAGCAAATAAGAGTTAGGCCCACTCCATAACATAACACACAGTAAGAAAGAGTCAATCATAACAAGTAAACTCTGAATCAATAACTAAAGGGCAACAACTAAATGAGACCTAGTTATGCTTGAGGCATTGGAAAATGCTACAGAAAGTCAGAAAATTACTTGACATTGCTTATGACTTCTGCTTAAAATGCAAAACAAGTTATCCCAGGGTTTGTAAGTAATTCCAGGATGTGTAAGTAACCTGAGACAATGTTTATAATCAAGTGCACACTATTCTTAACTTAAAATTAATTGTTCTGTTTCTCACTTTTTAAGGTAGTTCACCTACAATAACTAGTCTGCCATTCAACTAGCCATCTACACTGGACAGAAAAGTTATCATTTTTAAATTAATTTTTAAGTGAAATTTGTAAGAGTTACTGACTAACTCCAGGGAGCAATATATGCATCAATTTGAAAAAGACTGGCACACAAAAAGAACAAAAACCCCAAACAAATCAAAACAAATAACAAAGCCTCAAACTAATTAGATTTACATCCAAAATAAGTAACACATGAATTTCACTGTGGTTTTGCCTAATGCAACAACTAGTATATAAACCATAGGAGATAAAGAACCAAAACCAGAATGACTTGATGCTTGATGAATATATACATAACCAATTAATAATAGAGCATTTATCTCCTGATACCATAGCTAGCACATAAAACTCCTAGTGGTTGTGAATATTGTTTTTATATTAGTATGGTACCTAAGGACAGTGAGATGTCAAGAGAAAACAAAAAAATAATTGACAAGAGGATTAGAAAGGAATAGAAAGAGCACACATATGACAGATATTTAACATTATGTTTAGAAAATACTAATTTTTACTCTGTTTTGTGTAAAAGAAACACAAAATATATTCAAGTCTATCAATAATCAATTTTAACATTACTTTAAATCAAGTTCTGTTCTTGAAGTGGTCTATGACTTCTTATTTTAGACAGCTGGTCACAAGAGGGCAACATAGTTACATACATATGGAGCAGTTCTGACATTCCACCCAATGGAAATTAGTAGTATATAAAAAATACAACAATAAAGCATGAGAGTCAGTTGCTGGTCAGTGTTTCTAATAGAGTAAATATCAGATTAAAATTACAAAAGTTAACCTTAACTCTGTCCCTCTATACAGGTTCCATAATACAATCTGGTCACAGTGTAACGTGGTATTTTCAATAACGTAAAAATTTCACAGAATTTTCACTTCATTCTTAAAGGATGTGCTTGCTCTCATTGGAAATCTGTACAACGTTTGCCAGATCTTTACAATTGTCTCTCAATATTGCACAGGAAACAAAAAAACCAGACAAGTAAACCAGAGCATAGTCTGAAAATGCCAATGTCATTGGAACTTTATTTTCTACAATATTCTGATGTTATCTTTTAACTCAATTATTAAATATTGGTTTTATCTGTAGGAGCTCTGCCTTATTCAGAATGAAGAAATTAGGTATCTGAGTGGTTAGGGAATATGAGCCATTTGGGTAGAACACAGGTAGTATATTCAACCTTTATTGTCCCATTGTTCTCTTCAGTTCTTAAGTGATCCAGTCCTTAAAGGAATGATTTATTTGCTTCAATGTAAAGACTCTCCTTGTAAAAGTAGAGAAAAACTTCCAAAAACATTTCAAAATTAGTTTTTATGCAGAACTGGCCTTACAAATAGTCTGATAGAGAAAGCTTTGTAGATATGACATTCTGAAAAGACAAAGGCTATGGTCCTAGTGCTGATTGTCACTTTCAAGGTAATTCACTGTGTTTGTACTGGATTTAAGTCATACAGCACACAAAAGAGCCAAGAGAATTTTCACTACACATGCCATGTTGATTGGAAATATTGTCATTATTAATTACCACAGCAACATCACAAATTGTATACAGGAAATCAACTGGAACAAGACTTCCAAGGACTCTCTAACAATGTCAGACAGAAATAAGTTACAATCACTATAGTAACAAATGTGAGCAACCTTTTGGTTGTGTTGAAGTCAATGGCAAAACTCCCACAAACATCAAAAAGTCCTCGAGTTCATTTTCTGAGTCATCCATGAGCCACACAACTCATATTGACATTTTAGATCAAATCAAAATTTCTCTACAGTTTTCTTGTAGATGAATACATTTACATTGTTCAGAGTCCTTGAGTGCCTAACAATATACTGAAAATCCTGAAAAGCCAAAGACCAACCTTCTTTGAGGACGGAGGTTTAAATATGCAGATCCCTCACTCAGTACAATTTTGATAGTTTTATAGATTTCTTTGTTTTCTTGCCACAATCAGCTTACCAACTGTCCCCAGTATGTTCAAAAGTTTTCACATTTTTCTTTTATCTGGAGTGAAAAATAATGGGAAGAGGAGACAGAGGAAAGAAAAAATAAAATATTTGGACCAATGAACACTTCTCTCACATTATGCTGTTTTATGTAGAACTTACTGAAATCGTAATTTAGTGTGACAATTTTTTATTCAAGTGTAGTCTCTAACACACCAGGTCCATTTAATCCTAGAACTTCAAATGCCATGATTCTTCATCATATCAAAATCACATAGCAGGAAGACAAACATGGTGTGTTAACAATTTTTATTGTCTTTCTCATCACAGTCTCATTGCTTTTCTTCTTCACATTTACTTACATAGCACAGAAGGTCCATGAGCTATCCTGAATGAGATCATCTTACTTTGTTAGCAGCTCAGTCTCACAGATTTCAACATCCTGTCTCTGGTTTATCTCATCGATCATCATGATCTTGTTCCTTCTAGCACTCCTGTAGTCACATTTCTTTAGAGATCTTTGCATCATCCACAAAAATGCTGCTTGATGTCTAAACCCCCGACACTTTAGAGAATCTATAATGGAGTGCCAATTTCATTTACCTATTTTCAGATGAAATCCTAAAGACTTACCCTAGATTTTAAGCATAGCCCAAGCTGCACAGTTACTGACCTGCTACATGAAACAATTATGTTAAAAGCCAAAGAGCTGTTAGACCACACCCTCTTGGTGGGTCACCTAGGGTGAGCTAAAAATGCAGCCACTTTAGAGCTAACTCAGGGAGAATAAAAGTGTGTCACACCTATGATCGCCAATGGTGACCATATATCTGGGGAATCTATACTGAAGACTAATGATTTGCATGGAAAAAAAGAGGTGATCCACAAAAATGCATGCCCTGGTGACTGCAGTCTCAAGGACAAGAAGAATGTGCTTAAGAATTTTTTGAACAAAACTCTTCATCAAGGTGTCAGACAGAGAGAATTAAATAGGAAAACAATGTAAAATGATATCTGTATAAAATAGTATGAATAGAAAATTACTACGTTAATTTGTCTGTGGCTGTAGAACAGAAAACCAAGGAGCTGATTTTGAATAGTAGTTATTACTCATACTAACTTGAAACAGCTCCTGAATGCAATAATCCGACCAGTCTTCACTGCTTGAACTGAAATATCCCTTTAACCTGCAAGAAAACTCTAGGTAGGTGATTGCAAAGAAATTATTTCTAATGTTCTTCTATAATTTTACTTTGCTGCACATATCAATTAAAAAATAAACATCATGGCAAAATATACTATAAGGTTTAAGAATGGTAGTGAGCTGTGAAAAGTAAATGTATGAAGTATTCAGTTTTCCATATACTGCAGAGATTTGCTTTAATCCTTATGTATTCAGTTTCACTACTCCTGAGATAAATCTTTCTGCACTCCCCTGTGGAAGACAAACCATTCTCCAAGGAAAGGTCAGCTACCTCAAAACTCCTTCCACTGCTTTCTTCAAGAAACCCAACAGGAGTGAGTAATTACAGAAATTTCAACAAGCAAGACTCTCCTCTCTCCTACTGGTCAGGTCTTTTAAAGGTATTATTATCCCCTAATGACCTGTTAAATCTCAGAAAGAAATGCAACACATAAAAGTCCAGCTGCTTTCATTCTTTGCCTAGCTTCAGCATGATGGAAATCAGGAACCCCTGACTGTGTTATGGCCCTGTGTCAACTCTTCTGCTGCTGCTGTCACCCATGGTAGCTCTCTTTTCATGACAGGTTCCTCCTCATTAACTTTTGCTTTCCTACTGCTGGAGAAATTCATGCACCCATTCCGTTGTACAGCTGTATTTCAGGCTGTCACTTACCTAAGACTCCAGATCTCGTTCAAAGTCATTTTAAGATTATTTGTATCTGACCTGTGTCTGAAAAATATGAAGGGCCTTGTTAATTGGACATTTATGTTTCCTGCTTTTACTATATTAAACACAATTTTGACACTCCTTTCAAAGATCAAAGGAAATACACACTGACAGGAATCTTTTCCCCATGTGACACATTCAGAAAAAAATGAATTCATTGCAATAAAGCAAAGAAGTTTCACTGTGGGAGTGCTGTGGGGGTCAAATAAGTGTAATGGGCTGCATCTAAGTCCTTTGGGAAGTGCTAAAACACTATCTGGTTAGAATTTTTCCCTTAAAAATGTGAGTCCCATTAACTCAGTCTCTAAATAATAAAGATCAACATAAAATAATAAGAAAGTTCATAAAGAAATTTTTGAAATAGATGTCCAACAATCATTGCTAATATTTTGGTGAGATTCACAAATAGCTATTTATTCTATCATTTGCACACATAGCTACAAAAGCCTGAATTCTTTCAGCCAAATTTTTCCTTTTTTGTAAGTACTCAACTTCTCTAGCTTCTTATGGAGTCCAGTGGGAGCCAGATGCACTCATTGAATTTGTTAATTTGAACATAATTTGGACAAGTTCCATTATTATATGATTTAAAACTTAGTATATGTATGGGACCAAAAGATGGCTCCCATGATATATGTTCAAAGTATTGGTAGGTATGTCACTTTTTAAAAGTACTTGGTAGTTCAATGGAGTGGTATTTCTAATGAGGAAGTTCAGTTAATGGTATGCATAAACAATTAACCACTGGATTCCACTTAGATTTTTCACTGAAGTTTTGTTGCTTTCTGTTATAAATTCTGAAACGTCAGCAAAGTATGTGTACATGATGGAAGCTTTTCCCATGAGGGACATAGCATTGCAGAACCTCCTACACAGAACTCACTAGTCCAAACAGCTGTCATAAATACTAACCAGGTGTTGCTCCTGCAAGAGTTTCTATTCTACGTAGGCTAAAAATGTTACTATTTCCTTTATTTTGTTTCCTACCAAATTCAGTAACAGGAATAACTCAATAATTTATTCGAGAAATACCTTCTTAACATTAGCAACCATCACATCATACCAACAGGGAACTTACATGCCTGAAGAATCATAGTCTTCAGAAACATTTGAACCAGTAAGGTTCCATTTTATTCTGGAGGTCAATATTTTTCACATGGTTACAAATAAGCCTTGATGATTTGATTTACTATGTTCTGGGTCAGAAACTCAGGATTTAATCCAAATGATTTCAGTAAGTTCTATATTTCATTGTCTTGGACACGTGCCTTAGACAGGTTGGGGCAATAGGCAAGAAAAAGCCTCTTTTTCTTTTAATAGTTGTAAAATACGCAGAAAACAGGTAGATCACATTTCTGGCTATGCTCTTTTGTAAAGACAACAAGACTCAAGTACAAAATCTGCTTGAGTTCAGAAAGAGAAAACAATAGTTCACATTTTCCTCATAAGAAGTGGAGGAGAAGAGCAATGCCCATCTGTAACTCCTCTATCTCCAAGAGATTTAAAGTATATTCATTATCAGACCCAAAATATTCTGCATGTTGTCACCAAAACTAATACTACACGTTGTCAGATGCGCTGCATTTCCACAGCTCTGCTTTCTTGACAGAAAAGACAAGTAAATAACCCTCAATCTCTCTCTTCTTTGCTTTAATTTGTTTCTACTGTCTCCAAACAGACTATTAATATGTTTATAAATCAAAGCATAATGCTTCTTAACTACATGGCAATCTCAAATAGGCTGAACAATTTGGGGTACTACAAACTGCAGACACATCTTCTGGTGAAGTACAAAGACCTGGAAATACACAAAACTAGCAGTCCAGAGCATCCCACATGCTTCCCTATCATAAACACTGTAGTGAGTCCTACATCAAGACAATGACTTAAAAATAAAAAAGAAAAAAACAAACAAACTTCAAAGCTGAGAAAAAATTTAACCCCCAAAACCTAAGACTTCCTTAAATAAGAATAAATTATGCGACCTCAACAATGGGGCTGCAGTATTGAGGAGAGTCTTAAGTCAGTCAAGTGAAAGGAAAGATGACACACCAAGGATACTGTCAATTAAGAAATTAATAGAAGTAGAATGTATCCCTTAGAAAACTGTTATACTTCATAAGGGCAGAAGTATTCTAAGGTTTATGGTGAAAGGGATTGCATCAGGCTGGTAACCGGTCAGTAGTGGAGTTCTATCTTAGTGGGGCTCCATCTTAGGCCCAGTGCTCTTCATGAAGGCTTGTTAAGTAAATTTGCAGATGATACAAAATTGAGAGGAGCTGCTGACTCTCTTGAAGGCAGAGAAGCCTTGCAGAGAGACCTAGACAAATTAGAGAGCTGAGCAATCACCACCCATATGAAGGGTCTTGAGGCGAAATCATAGGAGGAGTGGCTGATGTCACTTGGTCTGTTCAGCCTGGAGAAGAGGAGAGTGAGGGGAGACCTCATTGCTATATACAACTTCCTCATGAGAGGAAGTGGAGGGGCAGGCACTGATTCCTTCCCTCTGGCAACCAGTGACAGGACCAGAGGGAATGGTCTGAAGTTGTATCAGGGGAGGTTTAGGCTGGATATTAAAAAATGGTTCTTCACCCAGAGGGCGGTCAGGCACTGGAACAACTTCCCAGGGAAACTGTCACAGCACCAAGCCTGACAGAGTTCAAAAGGTGTTTGGACAATACTCTCAGGCACATGTTGTGATTCTTGGGGATGTCCTGAGCAGGGCTAGGAGTTGGACTAGATGATCCTCACTGGTCCCTTCCAACACTGATTATTCTGTGATTCTGTGAATATAGGCTTACTACAGGTACACCTAGGAAAATCTTCAGCAAGGGTTTTCTCGTTTCTGGTTGAGCTCTGGAATATCTGGTAGAAAGCCTAGGTTTTTCTCTAATTCATGCTAGCAAGGTTCTGAACCATAATCTCCACTCCAATTGAATAATCCTTTGCAGTTCTCCTAACTCCAAGAATTACACATCCGAATATCAGCTTAACTCCTTTAGGCAAGCATGGGTGTAATTAGGTCTGCAAAAGTCCATATCCATTTTTGCCTTTAGTGGCAATATTTCAAAAAGGAATCACCACAGAGGCAAAAACATTCCCCAGCTTCATGTCAAAATGCGGCATTTGGATAGATCTCTCCTCTCTTTCTGGGGTTGTGTTCCTTGACTTGTGTGTTTAGCCTCAAAGTCATGTTTTACTCCTTCAAATGGTGCATTTAAGATCCTTATGATACAATTTCATTGTTTTACTTTATCTGACAAAAAAGTAGCAGATCAAAGCAGAAATAAGAATTTTCAGTAATGATGGAGGCAGCTGCTGATATCAAGGAGAGGTTTAATGCATTTACTGGTTTTATGCCAGTCTGTAGGCAAGAATTATTTACAGCACACGATTCATTCTGGCCTTCCAAATTTTGTTCAAGAAGAGCAGACTTTGGATACAGCCAGCAAAATTAATCCAAGCACTTTTGCAGACAATTGAAGAATGAAGATGCTTGACTAAAAGTGAAAAATGGAATATATTATCATATGATATTGCTCCACAAATTGAAAGCAGTTGTTTGAAAACATTCTTCTTTACAAAAGTGGCACATCCTTTGCATTTCACTTGCACAGCAAGGCTACATTTCTCCCTTTCCTCTTCCCACCCCTTCTCAAAATAAAAAAAAACCCCATAAGATTAGGAAGATGAAGACTGGCATCAAGATAACAAAGACTACATTGCAATTTAAAAATGTCTGGAAAGACAACTGCATGATGCTTCTATTCAAGATTTATGTCTTTGATAACACTGATAGTTCTGTATTCCATGGTAAATTTTAAAAAACTTTTTTTTTACTAATGAAAAAATACTTGACTTTTCCAGCACAATATGGTTTCAATGCTTGTTTATTTGAACACATCGATGAAAATATATCAATTAAAGACAATGTAAAACTAATTGAACAGGATGCACAATTTTTTAATGTATTGACTAAAACTTGGCCTTCTAAAACTATGAAAAAACTTATCTTTTGAAATATCCTATTCCACTAATTAAAAACATGGTTTGTCATATGCTCCCACAGAATTATTGAAGGAGATGAACAATGAATACTCTTATAATCATTTAAATTTCTGTTATGTCTATAATACCTTTGACTCTTAAAACACTTGCTCATATCTTAGGAAAATGTTTTCTTACTTTGAAAAAGAGCTGTAATGAAATACTAATCCAATAACATGAAACTGTATGTGGACATTTTGAGAGGATGATTGATGTTAAACAAAACAAGTTAATCTCAGCTCTAGACAAGTGATTCATAATTTTTATTTACTGAGAAAAGTAAGTATTTCATTCTCATTTATTTTGTCACAGGAACCTTAATTTGAGGTCTGGTAACCAGAGATTAGGGGGCATAATACATCAATGAAAAGTATGACTTTATAATGTTACAGACATGGAATTTTTATAGACACAGAGGAAAAATACTTTATCAATGCAGCTGGTGTATCTGAAAATAAACCCAGTGAGCTGACGTAGCATACCCTGGAATTGTGGAAGGCTCCCTATTGGTTTTGATGGCTACCAAATGATAATAGACTTCAGTGAGGTTTCCTTGTAGTTTCAGATTGTTTAGTACCCATTAAATCTTGACTAAGAGAAATCACAGATTTTGATAAATCTGATTTCACTGTGGTAAATTAAAACTTAGGCTTATTTACTGAAGTTGAATGATAATTCTTTATTTTATACCTCAAAGACATTCATCATTTACTCTAAAGCATTCTGCATTTGTCAAATACAAGATGCTTCAAGAGCATGAGGAAGATAATCTAGCTTTCATCATATTCTGTCTTATCCATGTTTGTTACAGTGCACTTCTGTTTGCATTCTTCATGACTCAGGTCCCTGAAAAGGGATTCAGACTTCTCGCTATGCTCTACTTAGAGCTGTGGGAATACAGCAAACATGCTCAGCTCAACTGGGAAAGCTTTTCTGGGCTTTGTTGATTTTGCAGTTTGCTCTCAAATACAGCAGGAAATTTTGGCTGATGTTTTCAGGGTTGCCTAAGGGATTTTGATGACCAGTTCCTATTAAAATTAATGAGAATTGAGCATACAAATCCCATTGGTAATCTCACCCTTTATGTTATTAAAATAATAAAAGTTGGAGAGGAATGACATGTAAAATAAAATTTATGTTGCATTAAAAAAGAAAGTGTTGCTATCTATAAAACCATTCAGCAGTCCCTTTCCCTCAACCTTCACTGAAATCTTTTAGCGGAAACTCCATGAAAACACTTTTATTACAGCTCTAGAGGCTCATACTTGGACCCTGCTTTACATGGGTTATTTGACTGATATTTATTTTATATTGCAGTATATTTCTGAAACTTTGACCTCTAGTTTATTACAGGAAGGAGCCATAGTTATAATAAAAAATGGTAATAAGGACTTCAGTTTTTAATAATTTTGCTGATGCTTTATATCTTTCACATTGCACTTTCATTGACTTATTAAGAGTTTCTGAGCACTAGACATAGGTTTGTTCTAACTGTTTAGGAATCAGCCCTGCATGACATAGTCTTAGAAATGGAAAGCAGGAAGAACATTCTCAAAGTGCTTTGTGCTGCCATTAAAACTTTAGTTTCATGTTGCAGGATGGATTCACTGTTGATATCACAGAAGACTGAAAATAGAAGAGATATACTGATAGATCATGAATGCATTCAAAGGGTTTCTCAGGGTTAGGACAGAACTGACAGATTTTTCTGTCCAGCTCAATAAAGCAGTGACAGGTCTTCACTGTATACACATGAAATGGATGGAAAAATAAATAAATTTATTCTCATGAAACAAAATAAAGGAAAACAACCACAACAAACCAAAATATGTTTTAAAAAAAAATTGTTCTAAACTTAGATGAAATCTTGAAAAAAAAATCAGAAAACTAATAGTGGGATTTATTTGATAGAAAGGGTCTTCACAATGTCACTTTCTCCTGTAGGAAGAAAAACTGATGTAACTCTTCAGGAATAGCAGTCTATAAGCTATCATTTAATTTTCTGGAGGTAATTTTCATTTTTTTGAGAACGGAGTTTTTTTTTAAGTTAGAAAAATTATGATATGCAGAGTATTGAACAGTAAAATTATTTCTGTCAAAAATGCAGAATGGCTCATACAATTTATTCCATACTTTTATAAATCATTAGTAAATACAATTCCTAATAATTATGTCTTGTCTCTTACTTACTTACTTTTTTTAAATTATTAACACATATATTTTATTACTATCTTTCCGGATACTTAAGACAATCTTTTATAAAACTTTAGATTCTGTGTCTGTACTTCTTATTTTTCCCACTCTACAGCCCCCAGCCAGTACCCTATGCTGAACTCACTCATTCATCAATTTCTTTCTAATATTTAGGGACTCAAAACTAGATGCACAATTTCATATGGGATCTTATGAATTCCAAGTAGTAGAGTATAATACCTCCCATCAATGTTCTGATTGTGACTTTTTAAATACTTCCTGGGGAACTACTGTCCATTTCTGCAGCCAGGTAACACTGCTGCCTCATGCTCAGCTTGTGTTTGCCGAGCCCCCCAGGCCACTTCCCACAGGGTTGGTCCCAGTCAGGCCTGTGTCCTTGAGAAGGGGCAGCACTTGGCTTTGCCCTTATTGCATTTCATGGCATTCCTATTGGCCCATTCCTCCAGCTTCTCTAGATCTCATTGGATTGCAGTCCTGCTCTTCAATGTAATGACTAGTTGCCCAGTTTGGTGTCATTTCCAAACTTGATTATAGTCTCCTTCATCATCTCTGCCAGGTCGCTGACAAAGATGTTGAACAGAACAGGTCCCAGAACAGCTCCCTGAACTGCTGCACTAGTTACCAGCCTCCACTTAGAATACAAGTCATTAATTACTACTGTCTAAACTGAAACGTGTCCATTTTTATCCATTTAGTTGCCCTCCCATCCAGACTGTTATGTCTTAATTTGAATAGAAGAATATTATGGGAGATGGCGTTGAAAGTCTTGCAAAGCCAAGGTAAGTGACATGTACTGCAAAGAAATCTACCATTTTGGCTCCTGTGAGACCAAATCTGTAGTACTGTGCCTGTTTTGGGCTCCTCTCTGCAAGAAAACCATTGATGTACTGGATCAAGCCCACTGGAGGGCCACTAGAATAGTCAGGGGACTGGAAAATAGAGTAGAGGAGGAGAGAGAGACCTGACTTTGTTATCCATGGTAAGAGAAGCCTAATGGGGAAATTTACATTTGTACAACTCCCAGGTAGGATGACACAGACAAGATGTAACCATGTCTCTTTTTGGAAGTACACTGTGAAAGAAGAAGAGTGAATGAGATTGACCTGGTTGATAACAAGCTTATGTATTTCACAGAAACTTGTTATAAATACTTGTTTTATATAAATGCAGACTCAAAATATGTTAAAATCTCTGCTAGTCCTCCAAACAGATATGAATTTCATGCTTACTAAGATGTATATTTAGCTAGTATTTTTAAAATATTTATATTAAATTTTGGAAGAATTATAAGCAGTACAAAAAGTTAGAAAGGATACATAGAAAAATTTCTCTTTTTAAAATGAAGGGTGAAAAGGTGCTCATCTTGCACAAAACCAAAAAAAGGATAAAGCATAAATAATGCTGACTCTCAAGTATTTAATTTTAAAATTTTTAAGATTCTGGTAATTGGTTCTAGAATTTAATTTAGTATGTAAATAATACATTCAATTTTTTCTCAATTTCTTCTATAGCCATCCTTAATTTTATAAATCCGTGCTAAGTTAAAGTACAAAAAGATAATTTATTTTAAGTGTGACTAAAAGCAACCCTTTTGGACTCTGAATGAAAAGTTCTCCATTTAATGCTAAAATTTTAACATTGCCTCCATGTTTGCTTCTTATATTGAAAGCTAAGAATCAGTAGTTTAGAAATATGAAAGTATGAAATGAAATCTACCAATGTTAAAAGGTGCTTTCATTTCAAGAGCTTATTGTCAAGCTTTTAACAATAATGAAGTGTTCGATTTCGCTAAAATGTGCTTATACAATGCTTGCAACTGTTTAAAAAATCCCTTTTTTTTTTTTTTTGAGTTCTTTAAATATTAACAGAACAAAACTGTATACAAATTCATAGGGAAATTCTGGGTGTCTATTCCTTTTCCAGAAATCCCAGTGACTTCAATATGAACCGCTGCACAAATTATAAATGTCAATTTGCCTCTTTTTTTTAAATTTTAATTGTATTTATATATGTATATATCACATAAATATACTACTCATATGGTTCTTACCACTTCAACATGCAGATTTGGAGGCATGAACTTGTCACCCTATGAAATATGATTTTGTAGATGCTAGCCAAATTAAATGAACAAGTCTGCCTTTAGCAGACCCAAAGTGATACAAGATTTTCAAGGCAAGAAAGAGTAATAAAATAAAATTAAATTAAATCCTGTCAACCAATTCAAATATATTAACAGTATTGTGTCATTTGCTTTTACTCTAATAACCTACCACAACATGAAGTACATCTGCATCACTTTCAAATGAAAATCCAATAGCCAGTCTAAAACTTAAAGGATGGAGTTTATTAGAACACATTCCTACTAACATATCCTACTAGGATTTTTCACATCTTCTCAGTACACTTCACTATAATGCCACTGTCATGTAAAACACTCTTTTAACATAAAAAAAATATTTCTCAGATTTCAAGGCATAATTCTCCGGTTTGCCTTACCTGAACTTTAAGATGTGCTTACAATCATGTCAGATCCATTCCAGTAGTGCCAAGTCTCTATTAAGGTGTTCTGAATTTCAGAATAAATATAATATAATATGAATAATACAAACCTCAGACATGACTCTCTATGTTCAGCATTCACATACCTTCTGTGCAATCATTTAAAAACAATTGTTCAGACTTTTGTATTGGACGGAAACATCTTTCTTATTTTTGTCTTTTCCAATTCCTTCATTTTCTTGACCACAAAAACAAATAGAATCAGACCAGTCCCAAGTGTTACCAATTTTATATAGCACAGACTATGAAATTTTACAGAATGTATCAATTATAGCTGAAAATGAAAGAGAAAAGTTTAGAAAACAATAATGAACAATGTTTGTTCCAGTGAAATGAGCCATAAGTATTCCAGCACTGTCTGTTCACAGAGACCCTAATATCTAGCAAGTCCATTCTTACAGCAAACTTGATATTCATGTTTATGATTACATAGCTGATGTCCCATACCACTTGCCACATGTACACTTAATCAGAATTTCCATTGCTTCCTCTACTTTCGCTGAACTTAAAAAATAGCTTGACTCCATATTCTTTCAAATCCCTTGTAGGTGGTGGAAGACTGTAATTAGCTCTTTCTTAGCCCTAGTATCTCTTCAGACTAAGCAAACCGAGTTTATTCAGATTCTCATTACATATCCAGTGCTCCAGTCTCCTTCTCAGCTTTGACTTTCTCCTTGCATCAGAGAAACCAAAGGTGATTCTGTACTTCAGATATGTCTCACTAGAACCAGATCACTGAGAAGGCACATGGTTTCATTCTTTTTCGAGATATTTGATATGAAACAGATGGTCACACCAGCCATTGAAAGGGAACCCATCCTGTTTTGTTTCACAAACACAATTGTGCTGATTCTAGTAGTCTTTTATTTTGTAATCTTTCACACAGACAATGACAGACAGAAGATACACAAATAAATCCCTCATTTTTCATGAAAGAAAACAGATTAATTTTTTTAATAGGATTTATTGTGTTATAACTATTCAATGTTTCATCAGAACATTGTTCTTCGAGTTGTGCTAAAGCCTCAAACTACATTGAGACCATCAAAATTTCATTATATGTATCACAAACCCATAGGAAATAGTGCAGGTTTCTGAAGAGTTTAACAAATCATATGTCTATTATCTTTTTTCATCACAGTTTAAAGAAAGAAAGTTACCTGTATGTGCAAATTGCAAGATACGATCAGCTGTAGTAACAGATCTGAATATCTATCGTCTGTTGTTCATCCCTCAGAGTATTACTATGAAATTCCTCTACTAAACCAAATCATTTCTTTGTCATTTATTAATGAGCAAGAACTACCAGGTTTTAATACTTTATCTTGATTTATAATTATTATCAGCTTCATCCAATTATTTAATTGTTGACCTTGGCCTTTTTGGCTTTTGTTTCAAACTTTGCAAACCTCCCTAATTGTCTCTGAATTTTTAAATATATTTCAATTTTCCTCTTCCTCTTGGCCATGCATAAATGCAATATACTTCTTACTGTCATATCAGAACTCTGTCAGACATTGCACACTATCTACTTACTGGTTTTACATGGTATTGAAGGGTTGAAGGTTTTTTTGTGTGTCAAGATCACACAGGCAGCATTGAGGATAGCCATTAGGTCAGTGAAAATTACCTAAAGAAACAAACTTCATTGTTAGGCTTAGGAAACAAAGGCAAAAGAGAGGCAGTAAATTTAAAGCAATCTCTTTCTTTTCATTCTTACATGATTTACCAAAAAAGAAAAGCTGGTCCTAAATTATATAGTAATCACATTGTCTTTGGAATTAGGTGCTTGCTAATTTTATTTATTGGACACTGATAAGCTGTTCAGCTTACTGTAAACTTACTACTGTAAGATAAGGTGCGAAGAACCTGCAAGCAGTAGGTGCAGCCCTACTGGGTGGCTCCCCACTGAATCCAATTAAATCCCAAAAACAAATAGACTCTAATGCAGTCATCTTATTGGAATAAATCCTGCTTCTTCCAAAGCAAGGTAAGGACCACTTTGATGCAGAACTAGAAGTAGAGAGTGATTTTGAGCATGCCAATATAATTTTATGCAAATATGCCCCAAGCACTAAACCCCTCTGGTAAGACAATTTTCGCAAAATTACAAGGACCACACTGAGCAGCCAAAAAGGAAAAAAAATGTTATTAAAAGGTTTGTTCCTATAATTAATATTTCTCACTTTCTTTAAGAAAACACAAAGGAAAGCTATCTATGAATGTTCAGTAATCACTGATCTAGTTAAATCAACTACTCCCACTCAGAATAATGGTCACTTGAATCCTCCCTATAATCACTTCACATTTTTCGTGTAAAAAATTTGACTGATAGTAATTTATATAAATTGTATAGAAATATATGCAGTCTTAGAAACAGACACATTGAATAAAGCCTGGACATCATTGTAAATTGAATCCAATTATATTCTATTCAGTGCCATACACATGTATTAAATCAAGTGAAATAATCTAGGTTTCTGTTACCCATTATTCTAACTAAGGATAAAATATATTGACAATTTATTAATCACAATACCAGATAAAGAAATAAAATCCCCAGTTTTATAGGTCATATGTAAAATAAAAGATTTAATTTGCTTGCTACCCCACAGCCTATTACATTTATTGTTTTTATTGTGGTTAGCCATGGAGTAAAAATGTTTAACTGCATGTCATCTCTACCTTTCAAGTCCTTCCTAATCAATGCTCCTCTTTTCCCCCTACTTTCAATGAAAAAAAAAATCCTCACTGTTCTTTACAGAGCTCATTGCTCTACATGTAGTGAAAAGAAATTTCATTCAGACCTCTCTTTTTAATATTGAATATAGCATGATTTTTTTTACCTTTTAAGCTTTTTTCTTAAATCATAATGTCTTTAATGTCATGCTTACTAATTTTATAGTTGCTTAATGTTTTCTGATGGTTTCACAGAATCACAAAATCAATCAGGCTGGAAAGACCTCTGAGGTCATCAAATCTAACCTATGACCTAACACCACCATGCCAACTAGACCATGGCACTAAGTGGCACATCCAGTCTCTCCTTAAACATCTCCAGGAGTGGTTACTCCATCACCTCCCCGGCAGTCCATTCTATTGTCTAATCACCCTTTCTGTGAGGAAACTCTTCCTGATGTTTAATGTAAACCTCCCCTGACACAGCTTGAGACAATGTCCCCTCATCCTGTCACTAGTTGCTTGGGAGAAGAGACTGACCTCCACCCGACTACAACCTCGTTTCAGGTAGTTGTAGAGAGCGATAAGGTCACCCCTGGTCCTCCTCTTCTCCAGACTAAATAATCCCAGTTCCCTCAGCCTCTCCACACAGGACTTGTGTTCCAGACCCATCACCAGCTTTGTTTCCCTTCTCTGGACACACTCCAGGGCTTCAGTGTCCTTCTTGAAGTGAGGGGCCCAGAACTGGACACAGTACTCGAGGTGTGGCCTCACTAGTGCCAAGTACAAAGGGATAATATCTTCCCTAGTCCTTCTGGCCACAGAATTTCTGATACATGCCAGGATGCTGTTGGCCTTCTTGGTTACCTGGGCACACTGCTGGCTCATGTTCAGCCAGCTGTTGACCATTACCTCTAGATCCTTCTGTGCTGGTCCACTTTCTAATCACTCTTCCCTCAGCCTGTAGTACTGCATGGGGTTATTGTGGCAAAAGTATAGGACCCAGCACTTGGTCTTGTTGGGCCTCATACAACTGGACTTGGTCCATCTATGTCCCTCAGCCTGTAGTACTGCATGGGGTTATTGTGGCAAAAGTATAGGACCCAGCACTTGGTCTTGTTGGGCCTCATACAACTGGACTTGGTCCATCTATGTAGCCTGTCCTCTCTGCAGAGATCCTTCTGTGCTGGTCCACTTTCTAATCACTCTTCCCTCAGCCTGTAGTACTGCATGGGGTTATTGTGGCAAAAGTATAGGACCCAGCACTTGGTCTTGTTGGGCCTCATACAACTGGACTTGGTCCATCTATGTAGCCTGTCCAGATCTCTCTGCAGAGCCTTCTTATCATCCAGCAGATGACACTCCCACCTAACTTGGTGTCATCCTTAAATTTACTAAGGCTAGATTAGATCCCCTCATCCAGATCTTTGATAAAGATATTGGACAAGACTGGACCCAATTCTGATCTCTGATGGACACCGCTAGTGTCTAGATGCCAGCTGGATGCAGCACCATTCCCTAATAATTTCTAGGCCCAGAAACCCAGTCAGTTTTGAACCCAGTGAAAAGTATACCTGTCCAAGCCATCCAAGCTTTTCCAGGAGTATGCTGTGGGAGATAGTGTCAAAGACTTCACTGAAGTCCAGGTAGACTACATCGACAGCCTTTCCCTCATCCACTAGGCAGGTCAGCTGGTCAGAAGAAGACGTCAAGTTGGTCACACAGGACCTACCTTTCCTAAACCCATGCTGTCTGGGTCTGATTCCTTAGTTGTCCTGTAAATGCTGTGTGATTGTACTCAAAATGATCTGCTCCCTAACATTGCCAAGTATAGAGGTCAGGCTGACAGATCCATAGTTCCCCAGATCCTCCTTCCAGCCTTTCTTGCGTATGGGTGTCCCATTGGTCAACCTCCAGTCATCTGGGACTTTCCCCATTAGCCAGGTCTGATGATAAATGAGAATGTTTAGCAGGCTGCTTGAGAAAGACCAAAACTCCTACTGCTATACAAGGTCATCTTCTTGTGTGCCTGACTAGCCAGCCTGTCTGTCTTGTACTTACAACTCTATGCTACAGTTTTGAAAACTAACAAGACAACCTTAAACACATACAGCGTTGAATTGTTCTTCTCTACTGAAGGTATAAGCAGACTGTTGAATCTTTTGCCTGCATATTTCCCTTATTACAGTCCAGAAGAGGAACTGAATGGTTTGTTACTTAATTATTATGGTTTAAGAGCCTGATTTTTCTTCCCTTATGGATCAAAAATAGAATTCAGGAGCTGTGAGCTTATACAAACCACAAAGAGCAATGCCCATTGCAACAACCAATGACTAAGTAGAAATCACTTCATAAACCTTCACATTTTTCAGAAGAGAAATCATGTGAGGATCCCACAGAATGTAATGTTTTTCTGTGAGTTTCTTGGTTTAATGTTACAGTGCTTAATGTCCTAGAGCATATAAAATCAAGTTTATCTGACAGATTCTATATGTCACCTGATTGGCTATTTAGTATTGCATTTCTTCAGTGGGACATTCAGAACATGAAGTCCAGTTTTAAACTGCATTGTCCAAAATTGGCCATGCTTTATATTGCATAGTAGTGCTCACTTTCCTCTTCCCTTCCACAAAGAGTAGTGAGGCAAAAGTGCCATATAAATTGGCAAAATATTTTCAACAATAATTAATTTATCATACTGATAAAAATTAAAAGACAAATATGCTACAATGAAGTCATTAAAATTCATATGATAGTATGATATGGTATTTACATAGACATGGGATTATTTGATTTGGCATTAATAAGCCTGATGGTTATTCCAAAAATTCTCATGTGAACAGAGTACTAAATGAAGACTCTTCCTTCAGAGTTATAAATGTATATTTAAATAGATTGTTCATGTTTGCCTCACAGATTACACTTAGCAATAAACTCGTATGGGAGCAACACTATTTAATGTATCTGAATGCTGTTGCCATCTCTTAATTTTCAATTGCTATTTTGCATAATGCCCAGAAAAGTATGTAAAAAAAATACGCTGTCCAAGACTTCTGCACAACTCACAAGATTAAAATTTGATCTCTTTCTGCCGGTCTTCTAATTTTTTCTTTTTTTTCTCTAAGTGGTTTTGTGGAGATTACTAATGAGAATGTAGCTTGGAGAAAATGTTTGCTTGAAAAAAATTCCAAAACCAAAAGGAAGTAAAATTCCCCTCCAGGACTTTATCCTTGCATTTGCTGGATGCAAGAATACCAGACATTCAAAATATATAAAGCAATTATTCTTCTCTCTTACTCTTTGCTTTCAAATGTTAGACACTACTCCTTTTTAAAATAAAACAGAACTGAAGGGGTATTGGACATCTTACAAGCATGACCAAATTTTTAATAATGTGGTTAACTTTAGAAATAACGTTTGCTTCCATAAAACAAAACAAACCTCCACAGTACATATACAACTATTCACTTCTATAGCACATCTAATCTTCATCTGCTATACATATGTATATATATGAAAATCTATATACAGCAATAAGAATATAAGTAATTTTGCTTCAGTGTTTAGAGAAATCAGCACAGAGGGTATGATTCTCCAGTATACTTACAAAACAAGTCAACTTTGGAGTGGAGTCGAAATGATATTATTTTCTTTCAGAAATAATAGAGGAAAATAAAACAAAACTAAAGCTGGACTACCCATGGGCTGTGTGCTCACTGTTAAAATGGATGGAGCTAGCAACTGAACCTAGTTAGTCCAGTCAGAGTTTAGCTATTTGGCCATGACACTAGCTCTTCTATTGAGAAAGAAACTGGGAGGAGTTTCTCAGGAGGTGAAATCATCAAGTGGCTGATGGAGTAAAGAACCCTATTAAAAGGAATTTGCAACAAGCAGTTTGGAGTGCCATCTTCCTCTGACACAATATCAAATAGTCATAACAGTGCACTGTTAATGTGCTTGAATTATTTGTCTTTTAGTAAAAAAACCTCTTTGTTTCTCTGTGTGTCATATTACCGCTGCCTAAGAGAAAAATAATTCAATCCAAAAACTTTTACTTGGTGACTGTAACTCATTTGCTACTGAACAAAAATTTGCAAGCAAAAAATAAAGACAGATAGTGATCTCCTAGTGGATATGGAGATCTTAGCAACCTGGCCTACAGCAGGGTGTGATTGGAACTATATGATCTTTAAGACCACTTCCAAGCCAGGTCATTTTATGATTCCAGGATTCTATGATAATTGATCATTTATTCTCACAGGCTATTTTCTATTTTGAGACTGGCACTGTCATTTGTAATACATTGAATTTCTGAAGGATAATTCTGTATAGTAGCATTTGAATTAAAGCTTTAATACATCCCAAACTAATTTCATCATCCTTATTAATTGCTTAATGACTAAAGCTTTTCAAATAAAATATTTGTAGGTGCATGACACAATATTTGAAGAAAATACAGATCCAGGAACAAAGATCCATTAGTCCCATCACTTGCTTGGTTGAACAACCTTAGCCATATAAATATGGCCAAGAAATAGACTTCATAAGAACGCAAAGTGTGAATGGCCTTTTAGTGAAATCCACTTTTCACAAAGGTGTCCTGTAGTAGTAACGTAAAACTGCGATATCAGAAAGCATTCATCTGTGTTCATTCCTAGGCCATCATCAGACAAAGGAATTCTTATGAAATATTATCTGCAAACAAAGCCCAGTGAGACACAGGGGAAGACAGTGTGCCTCTTTCCACCAGCTGTTTATGCTGTCTTAGTTTTCAGGAAGACACTAGGCAGACCATGGCAAAGCCTCTTAAACTGATGCTCTCTACTTTGATAGTTGTTTCAGTGAGAAACAGATTAGAAGGAAAGCAGATTAAGTAATTACATTTCAGAAACCATCACATGCATCAGAAGTTTGGACAAGAAGAATTAAATTTTGTTTGTTTCTGAAAGTTGCCCTGGTTCTAGAAATACTGGCAACTGGATACTAGTTCTATAAGTGATATAATACTTATTTTAATTTGCTGTTCCTCTATTTACAACTCCAAAACAGTCAAACAATCAAAAAACAAACATCAGATGAAATCAATTATGTACGAAAAATAATGGATAAAATATAGTCTAAGTGGGCAATTCACAAATACCCCCTAGACTGCAAACTGCTATCTAAGCTATTCAGATTACATTTATGCATAAAAATCACATTTAAGGAATGAAGTTCATTTGATAAATGATTGTCTAACAGAATAAAGAAGGCGTAATTGCTTAGATAATTTATTTTCACAGAAAAACAATTCAACCATTTCTAGAGACTATATCATCAACCTCCTAGAGCTTGACAGCCCACTAACTCCCCTGATAGCAATTCTGAAATCAAATGTCTTACCTAGTAGTACAAGCATATCTGAATAAATGTAATATATTTTATAAAATTAGCAAGTTTTTTATCTGCCTTATTCTGGAATAGTAGACTTTCTTCTTGATTTTGTTTCAGAAAATGAAACCTGTCAATAATCAGAAATGGCAATTATGGAAAATGTTCTTGAACCTGTGCTATTATGTCAACAGTATATAACACTTAAGAGTGAGTTTGTCAGGGACCATTACACTCCTAAATCAGCAATATGCTTCCCTAAAGTAAACTCACTGCTTTTGGCTCTATCACAGCATCTGCAGTGACAACATGTTCTAAACTCTCTTCATGTATACAGCACAGTCCAGTGCTCAAGTAATTAATTGAATATAACCATATGTCCATTCACTGAATCCATGTTGCTATTACAGCCACTGCAGCAGTTGGACAGTTTGTAGACCAATTATTATTATAAAGTGTTGAGGTTTTTTTAATGGCATAATAATTTGATAACACAAACATCCTGGTGAATCATAAGTCTTATAGATAGCAGTTCTGAAAATATATGGCTTGTATGTATATACTTGCAGAAATATAGGTAGATGTAACTGTGAAACCTAGTGAATTACCTTATTATATTCAGTTAGGTTGAGAAACATTCTTACATTACTTTGAAGAAGATCCATACAACATAAATACATATTCTTTCGTAACAACGTGTCTTAAGCAGCCAATCTCACTTCAAGATACTTTTTAAAACCTGTAAGTCAGTGCAGAAAGCTTACTGTGGCAAATTAATGGCAGTAGATGTGAAATCCAAAAACAATTACTGTTCGGTTCCTGAAATCTATAAAATAATAATGTTGGAGTAGACAGTTAACACTCATCCTTCTATCAAAGGTTCCTATTCATCTCTTTTTAAAATTCTTGCACAACAGTAAAAACAAGCTCTGCATTGAGTCCTGAAAGTCAGTAAAATAAGATCTTCCTAGGTCATATCACTTCCTTGGAGTTAGACTAGTTTAAAATATTAAGCACTTTTACCAGTTCTCTGTGTAAAACCTTTTCTCCTTATAACAAAGTAGATTTATGGCAAGCATCACAAGTCCTTTCATCTTCTACAGAGTCAAAAAAGGAGGTCTAAGTGCTCTGCTTTTATGCCTAGGCATGTATCTCTTCCACGTTCTTTTTCACCTTCCCAAAACAAAGCTATTAGTATTGAAAGATAGTCTAAATACCACAGAAATTTTCTTTTCTCATAGGAAAAAAAAATCATTTAAATTGGAAATATAACTTGGGTCTGAGAAGCTTCAGGAAAGTTTTATGACAAGGGAAAAGACTGTTATAGAAAAGGATCTGAACTACAACACCAATTAAAGGCCCATTAGCTGTCCATCTTTAGTAGGTCTAGCAAATCCACTTTGCCTGGGAGAAAACTCTTAGGAGGAAGTGTAGTCACTGTGCTGGGAGACAGGCCTTTCTTTCAAGTCACCCTTTGCTTTGCTTGCACCTTTCTCTCCCTGATTACCCCCTAGTTAATCAAGAGCAAGAGTAATGTCTACACCCCAGCACTTAATGGTGAAAGTATACCATGACAGCTACTAGAAGCAATTCCCACATAGCAATATGTTAACTGCACTGCTATTGCTAGCTGTAAAAGCAATCATTAGGCCACAGTCTTTTTTCTTCCTCTTTCAGAAAGGAGATATGAGCTCATTAGGTTCTCAACTCTCATGCAGTACTAAGCATGAAACACACTGCACTCAGCTACAGCCTTTGTATTGTGCAGGAGGAAATGCCTCTTTTCTACCACATTAATCTAGTTAACATTGGGTTAGTAAGACAACTCACACATGAAAAAAAAGAAAAAAGAGTAGAAAACAAGCTTTTATTCACTTTTAGATGTATTCAGGGTCAAATCTTTCCCAGACATGAATAGTATTTATCCATTGGACCTTCATTGCTCAGGAGTTATAAAAATGGTAACAGGAACAAACAGGTATTATAGAACCTTAAACTTAAAAGATTTTAATAGGATTTATAATCTCAATATCAATACTACTTTTGACAGCATTTAACAACTCCATCCCAATAGCTGCCAGATTAAACTGGTCTGCTAAAAAAAAAATTGTAGCAAGACAATACCTGTTTGTTATATCTTTAATTGTCTGCTAACAAGTTATTATTACCCCAAAAGATCTGTATCTTTTAAACTCTGTTTGAAGAAACAGAATTCTGTTCTTTCAGGAAAGTTATTAAAATTTTAACAGCTGTTGAGAAACAGGGATCCACTTTGTTTTAATTTATATTATAATTCTATCTGCTGCTTAATAAATAAAACTTTTCTATGAGAAGACTGTTGAACAATAATTTTACTGATGAATATTTGAGATATATATTTCCACTTCCTCCAAAGAAATTGTGGCAAAGGAGTAGGAATTATTTGGTCAACACAATATCAAACCTTGTTTATTTTATTTTACCCAGTTTTCATTCAGAAATGAAAAAAAATTCAAAATGCTTTTTCTTTTTAAACCTCAGTTAAAACTGGCAAAAGTGACTTGTTTCTGCAACAGAGAACCAACCATTTTTGGGAAAAAATGTTGATTAATTATTTTGCAGAGTTCTGTGACGTGGTTTTAACAACTGAGGTGAGTGTAGAATATACTGCATTAGCCCATTTTTGGGGACATAACAAAAATTAAGTTTCAACACAAGACCTATTCAAAATTAATGCACGAAGAAGCACCAGAGAAAGATGATTGGTAGTAGTGGTCAAAGAGAAATAAATCTAAATTCAAGATGGAATAAGATTTCTCTATATATATTTTAGAATCCCATTTTTTGTTATTTCCCCACAACCCTGATCTCCATATTTCCACATAAACTGAAACAAAATGTGTTTTAACAACCAGAAGGAAGGCTTTTCACATATTCTATGTTAGTTAAGCTTTCTCTCTAGAAAAATAATATTCTTATGTGCTGTAGTTCATGTTCTAGAAATTTTTACCGAATTTAATATTGCATAGTTTGCTTCTGATTCTTCAGAGATTGAAACCACCCCAGATTTTGTCTGCTATGACAGTTTTACAGGCTAAATTATAGTATGCCTTTGCAATCAGAAACTTTCATGATTTGAAGGAGAATAAAATTAGACACAGTAGGAAGAAACTTTCAAAAATTTAATGAAATTTGCAGTATTATTATAATGCCCTTTTTTCAGTTCAAGTTATTATCATAACAAAGACCTAATACTCTGTAGGAACCGAGAGGCCTTACTGGTTCTGCCCAGCCTCCCCTCATCTATTGCCATGGCCCTGCCCAGCCATCTCAGGGCTGTGTTTCACCCTGTTTCCCCTCACCAGGCCTGATCCTGATGCCCACCAACAAGATCACATCCCAGTCCAGCCTTTATCCAGCCTCATCTCCATTGCCTGATGCCCCATGCTGTGCCCTGACACTGAGCAGCAAAATTCTTGCCAAAAGGCATGCAGCCCAGTCACAGTTTCTCCCTTGCTTTCTCCCCTTTAAAATTTTCTGCTTCGTTTGATGAGATTTTTCAAGGTAGTATTTACTATGGGAAATTGCCACACCAAACAATAGCTCATTTAATCAGGTTTAAACTTACGGGCTAAAAAATAGACGTAGGTATGACTTCTGATGAAATAGGGATGTCAAAACATAAATCAGAAGTTAGTATTCAAAGTTGGGAAAAAAACTCATATAGAATGATAATAATAGTAAACATATTTATAAAAAACAATTAAGGTAAAAGAACACACATTAAATGAATAAATAAATAAATAAATAAAACCTGAAAAAAAATCCTTATGTTTTATCCAAAAGTAATGTTCCTTTAACTGAGAATCTTCATAGTATTAACTAAAGCTGGTATTGATGAAGTCTACTTTATTCATATAACCTATTACCTAATTAGATTGTCCATTTCTTGACAGGTACCAGCACCTCACAGAAATATTAAACAGAATGTTTTGAAATTTGTAACATTTTGTGGAAATATCTCAGTTTTGAAGATATTTGACAGCAAAACCAAGTTTGTTTCAATGGTTTTCAAGTCAGCCAGTTCTTATCTAGTAGTGTTCCATTTCCATTAGTATTACTTCAAATATGAAACCACTATTCAGGTTATATGCATAGTAGTACATCAATGTCAAATTCTTAAAAAAAGAAATATATTAGCATGACTTTAAAAATGGGTTGTTTTGATCCTCCTCAATGATGATTAGTTCTCATTGCTTTTTGATGATAACTTTGGCCTTCTGCCCTAATTCATAATGGTAAAATAGGGAAAACATACTTTTTTTTTCTCTTTTTAGGATAGAAATTCTCATTCCTGATAGTAAAAAATAGAAGTTATGAATAATATCCTAAACAGGTAGGTATTTCCAAATGGTTTTTTTAATAAGAACTAATTTTCTTTATATACGTATTTATATAGATATGCAAACACAATCTCATGCATGGATTAATTTACCATTTGGGTAAATGATGGGAAACATTGGAGTGTTTTCAGTGCAAAATAAACTATTTCCAATACTTGAGGTAGGGTCTAAAAGAGGTGTAGACATAAGGCACAGGACTACTTTGGTCTTCATTTCAAATGTAGGTTTTTGTCTTTAGTGACTCTTTTAACTCATTTCTGCATGGGTACATTTAAGCACCAAATTGAAAGAACAGGCTCAAACTGCCTTAGCATATAAACTCACAGTGTAGCCCAGTAAAAACCACAAGTGCTACAGAAATAAAGCCTTTTCTAACTATGGTGACTTATAAGTCAATACTCTCAAACTGAGAACAGCAATAAGAAACAGCATGAATGAATTGCAATGAAGCACAAACCATTCTTCCACTAAATAAAATTGCAAACTTTTACAAAGCTGTGTTTCTAGTACTACGATAAACTGTTATTCTCATGTGAGAATGGCCCAAAAGTGCATTTTTGTCTACTTCAAGGTCAATTGTATACTTGATTAAAGTTTTATTTATTTTAAATTCTAAACTATCTTTAAAACCAAATATTAACCTGAAAGATGATTATTTACTTTAATGGAGCATCTAAATGAATTAATATCCGCTTGGACTTTCAACAGTGCTTGTTTGGTTGAAGACTGAAAATATGTGATTGATGTTCGTCTTCCGTACAGTCATTAGTGGAATCTCCCTCTCCCAGTGGTACTGGTTTTACACATGTATCCAACTACTACACAAGCATCAGAATTTGCAGAAAGCAAGAAAACAACTCTGATCAAAACCCAGTGTACACTTTGCAGAGTGAGGCCCCCTGGAAAGAGTCTCTGCCACTTACAAAGAAAATGAAGGTTTCAGAGGGATTTAACAGCTTATATGGTGATGACACTAGTGCTGTAGTCTCAGTGGAATTAAATCTGACTTGATCCAATTAACAGTATAGAATGGGAAACATAAAAGGGAAAAAAGAAAGAAAGAAAGAAAGAAAGAAAGAAAGAAAGAAAGAAAGAAAGAAAGAAAGAAAGAAAGAAAGAAAGAAAGAAAGAAAGAAAGAAAGAAAGAAAGAAAGAAAGAAAGAAAGAAAGAAAGAAAGAAAGAAAGAAAGAAAGAAAGAAAGAAAGAAAGAAAGAAAGAAAGAAAGACCTTTCAGAACTATGCAATTTTCCTGTTATCTATAACTGATCTGATACACTGCCATTAAAATTTAGACCTATCATGGTATGAAGATTATGGTACACTGCTATAAGTACTTTCTTCCTGTTCTAAGATCCAGAGTCTTCTCCTGTGATCACCAATACAGTTTGGCTACATTTGTTACATGGAAAGGGTAGAAAATTATGAAACTAAAATGAGAAAAGAAAAAGAATTCTACATTCATGGTGTTTTAAATAGTTGCATACTTCTTCCACTGTTTCACCACTGGTTTTTTTTAAACACATTTAAATTGCTTTAATCAACACACTGTAATTCATCTTGTAATATAAAGAGAATTTGTGTGACATCTATTAATATCTATTATCAGGTATTTTAATCCCTCCTAGTCTCATGTAAATTTACACATAGACAGCCAAGATATGACTTCTGTATGTAACCTTTGGACATCCTATCTCCCCTTAAATATTGTATTTGTTCAATCTTGAATCTCCAGTATGAAACCCACAGTGGATTTTTTGTGCCTCCGTAGCAGAAATGTAGACCTTTTAGAAGGATGGAAGCAAATAACCATTTCACATATGTCCTCACCTTGGCATCCTTTCCCATCATTGCACATAAGCCTGTAATCCCTCTCATCCCCTAAACAGGTAATTTATTATTATACTAGACAGTTTTCTGTCCTTTATCTCTCACATTCAGGCTGTTACTAAATCCTGTCATTTTCCCTTTAGAACATCTCCAGAATCTAGCCTTTCCATTTAATTTGTGTTTTCAGGAAGGAGTAGTCATTCAGGAAATAACTGAGGCATAACAAGGGCACTGACATGTCTATCATGTACTTCACTCCTTTCTTCTTAATACTTCAACTACTCCCTCCTTTGGCTCTAGTTCACCTTCTTTCCCTGTTTGTAATTTCTTATCCTCTGCCCTGAAGGCTTTCTCCTTCTGTGTTTAATATGTCAGGTATTACTTAAATATTCAAATCCTTTTAAAAGCACTTTGGTGTCATGGTCTAGGCTTCTCCCTAAACCCAAGGGTTCATTCCTGATCCTTTACATAACAACACCTTCTGCTCTTTCAGACAGAACTTCTTATTTTCACAGTCCTGTAAACAATGAAAACAAAGTACATTTTTTAAATCATGCATAGCATTATTTTTTTTTTCACCTCATATTTTATCTGTGTATTTTTCAGGCCTTTTTAGTTTTTTTTTATTTCTGTTATTGTTTTGTTTCTTATATTTATTAGAAACTGGAAGCACTGGCTATTTTAGCACTGACACTAGAAGTAAAACAATGCAATAGATAGATCAAACCTTTATTACAGGTTCAACGGTTTCCACTTCTAATAATCCATCTTATATAATGTATTTAGGGAAGCCTTTGTTTTGTCAGTCTATTTAGGATGCCCTTTGGGTACTAAGATCCTTTTACTAAGCATTGTAAAAAAGCATAAATTGTGTCCAGATAATGGGCCAAATTATATTCTTTACTATGTCCATATTGGTTTAGAGTAACTGTACTGACTTCAAATTTTGCATTGATCAAAAGAGGAAAATATTTGTGTGAATGCCTCTGGAATGAAAATCATTCTATATCACATATTTTGCAGAACTGCTGAGGGGACTGTAAGGGCAGCAAAGGTATAGGTGATATCCTGCTGCTGTATCAGTATCCTTTCTCTTAAGCTGAACTGGATTAAAGAGGATAAAGAAAGAAGATAAAAAGATGAAGATTTTTTTGTGTTTGGAATTCATGATAAGCCTTATAAGTGAGAAGTTATCATGCATTTTCTGGCTGAAAAAACTTTTTTATATTGCAGCTCCCTTTTTAATGCTCATAAGATAATTTAGTTACCTTTAGTGCAGTATTGGCTGTGAAGAATTTATGAGGCTAGGATAGAACTAATTAAGGAAAATCTTAGGTTGAAGTCTTCCCAAAAAGGGAAGAGAGGAAGCTAACACCTGTTACACATTTAAAGGCATATGAATATGATGACTACAGTTTGTTTCCTTTTATTCCCTTATATACTTCTCTGTATTCATCATTAGGACTAGAATATTTAAATAACTGCTTCTATATTGCTAAGACCCTCATGTTATATTTATTTTCCTCCATGAAAAAAAAGCAACAAACCCAAGAACATACAGTAAATACAGTTACCACAGAACTTCATTAGAGAACAAATACCAGACTTGAGTTTGGTTTTGGGCACTCTTATTGCTCTCAGGAGGTATCAGATTGACAGTGCCACAATCTGAAGTTGCTATGCTTGTACTAAAGCGTCTTCACCCTGTTTTAGGCAAATATTTCAGCCAGAATCAGCAAGGGCTACTTCTAGATCTGAAGAATTTAGTTCAGTGATATTTGGGGTTTAATCTCTTGACAGGGTATGCCAAAATAATCTTTCTGTTATTGATAGCTTATAGCTATGACTATTTAAGGAAATCAGAAAAACACTTCGATCACCTTTTCAGACCAGGTTAGAAAGATAATCCTGTTTTATTCTATTAAATATATGGAGAATCAAATTTATTTCTATACTTCTTTCAATCATTTTAGCTTTAGTTTCCATCACTGAGGTGTTCATACTTTCCGAAGGTTAAAATTTCTTTTAGTAGGCTTGATAGTAATCTAACACATTTAAGCAAATTTTGCCTTCCATTAGTATGATATTCATGAAATGCAAAGAAAAATAAAAATAAGAATTAGCATGCTTGTGCAGCCCAAATTCTTCCAGTGAAATGATCTAAACAATACATTTTATTGCTTTAGTTCACATGATAATAAAGCTAACGCTAATCCCAAGAGGATAAATAATGTGCTTAACACTCTCCAGAGGATGGAGAGTAGATTTCTGTGTGTGAAGAAAATTGAATCACACCTAAATTTTCCTAGCCTGACAAATTACCTCTGCTACATTCTATGTCTCTATTCAATTAAACAAATATTCTGGTGCTCCACCTTTATTTAACCATGATTAAAATCACTTAAAATAAAATTATGATTTCTTCCTCATCAAAGCTTCTTTCATAAAGAGCAGCACTTTGCAGCTTTCTGCCTTAATTTATTCTTCATTTGTGCCAAAGGAGCCAAGTTGGATTCTAACCTTGACCAAATTAGTAAATGAGACTCATCCAGAAGAATAAGCTTAATCTCAGGGGTAAAAGGTTGACATTATGATGCTGTCAGAATGTAATGTGATAAAAAAAAGAAAATAAATTCCATGCTGCCTGAAATGAACAACATAGTTGAAACTGTTTGAAAAATGTTCTTTATGTGTTTGAACCTATAAATTCACAACATGATGGACTATTGCCAGAGTTTTTGCAGACAATAAAATTTTCAGTTGCACTTTTTAATGTGCCTAATTAAGGACATGATGAAAATAAGATAAGGTCATTTATAATTTGCCATTTAGGTTGCATTCAAGGACTTTCACATCCTTCTTAAACTGTGAGGCCCAGAACTGCACTGTGGTGAAGGTGAGGCCACAGCAAAATGGAACATAGTGGGATAATCTCCTCTTTTGACCAGTTGGTGATGCTGTGTTTGATGCACCCAAGGACATGTTTTTCCCTCTTGGCTGCCAGGATACACTGCTGGCTTACAGTGAGCTGCTGCTGACCAGCACCTCCAGATCCCCTTCTGAAAGTCTGCTCTCCAGACACTCCTCTCTGGATTTTTACTTGTGCCTGACATTACTCTGTCCCAGGTGCAGAATCTGGCATTTGTTCTTGTTAAAATTCATGCCAGGCCAGCACAAACTGCTGCTGCTCTTTTATTCATTTTATAGAGTAATATAATTTATGTATTTAGACTAAAATACAGTAGAAGTACAAGTTTAAAGGTATTCTTTTTCTGTTTCAAATAGAATACTAAAGAAAACTTATATGACTATGTATTTGTTTACAAATAAACCAGTTGCTATGTGGATTGTTCAGCTTTTCAAACATAATGTGGTCTGTAGCTATATATTGTTGGCCAATGTCTACAGAACAGCTAGCAATTCTGCTTTACAAAGTACTACTTTACAAATCATCTCAAACAGAGAGAGATTCACACACACATCACACACCCAGACATTCGGTTGTAAAAATTTTGTTCTACACCTGATTTGAAACTTCATGTAGTGGTATACAAATAGAGAACAGGACACTCTCACACCTCAGGTTGACATTTACAAAGCTGTTCACAATTTTTACTGCATTGCCAAGGGGCAGTGAGGGTTGAACAGCTTTCTGTGTTGAGTTATTTTTTCTTTTTTTTCTTTTTTTTCAGACAACAGATGCTTCATGCACTTGAACATTTGAGCAGACCTAGCTAATCATAGCAATCATGCCCCAGGGAGGAGTAAAATACTGTTCCCCCACTTAAAATCATTTCTTCATCTGATGCTTGAGAAGGTACTAGTTGCCATTAGAGACTGGAGATTATAGGAAAAGGCTCATAGACAGAAACTACTGTCTGAGCATGCTCTGCTATGGCTCTGGGAGGAAAGGCAACAGTCCCAGACAGGTGTAAAGATTAGAGCAATCAAACGAAGAAAGCCTACATAACAAAAAAAAAAAAAAAAGAGTTCTACCTCAGTGACAGGGTGAATGGAGTAGAGCACATTGAAAGAAAGAAGGATCTATTAGAAAGAAAAAGAAGGCAAGATACAGAAAACATACTGAGAAACAAAACGATGCATTTGTGTTTGTATTTACCGCTACATTTTCATTCAGTAGTTTCCACAGTGAGAGATGTATGATATTATTCAGGGTGTGAGTGGTTTTTTGGGTTTGTTCTTTTTCTTTTTTTTCTTGGGTGAGGGACTTTGGGATTTTGGATTTTTGGTTGGTTGGTTGATTGGTTTTTTGCTTGGTTTCAGGGTGTTTTTGTTTTGTCTTTTTGGAGTTTTATTTGTTTTGTTGGGTGAATTTTATTTTATTTTTTCTAGTGAACATTGTTGTATTTGTTCTGTAGTAATTTTACACCTAGTATAATGCCCAATCTTATTTTGTAGCTGGCCTTTGGGTTTTGTTCAGAATATCTAAAGCTAAATAAACACAGACACACAGAACATGTCTTTCTTCCAACACATCCTTACTTATTCAATAAGAGATGAAAGATGAGAAGACTCTGTGCCTTCAGCATAAGAAGGACATGGAACTGTTGAAGTAAGTCCAGAGGAGGACCACAAAGTTGATAAGGGGACTAGAGCAACTCCCCAATAAAGACAGGCTGAGAAAGTTGAGGCTGTTCAAGCCTGGAGAAGAGAAGGCTGCATGAAACCTCATAGCAACCTTTCAATATGTGAAGGGTGTGTACTAGGAATCTGGAGAGGGACTATTCATCAGGAATTGTAGTGACAGAACAAGGGTGAATGTCTACAAACTGAAAGATAGTAGGTTTATATTAGATGGTAGCAAGAAATTATGGGGATGTGTGGGTGATGAAGCACTGGAACATGTTGCCTAGAGAAGCTGTGGGTGCACCAACCCTGGCAGTATTCAAGGCCAGGTTGGATGGGGCTTTGAGGAACCTGTTCTAGCATAAGGTGTCCCTGCCCATGGCAGTGGGGATTGGAGCTAGATGATCTTTATGGTCCCTTCCGCCCCAGGCCATTCCATTTCTATGATTCTTTGACAAAGTATTTTGCCCACAGTTCCTCAGCCGTGAGGCCTGATAATAATAAAAACTCAATCTAAATAAAACATACTGAAGAAGATCACAAGTATGAAGAAAATGAGTTAGAAAAATATATTTATGAGTCTTGGTCTTAAACAAAGCCAGTTCAGTGAGATTTGTAGTGACTCAAGATGAACATAGATCAGAGGTAGATTCTTTCTTTATCTGGCCACTGATAAGAGATCACCTATGCTGTTAGTGCTGACAGTTTGCAGCTTCTAGACGACCAGGTAAGGAGTGGTTAGCCTCAACATGGGTACTAGCAGAGATAAAGGCTTTTTAAAGGACAATGGATGGATGAC
>NW_008677658.1:235548-241364 GCF_000695815.1 Acanthisitta chloris | reverse complement strand
CTTTCCTGTATGTTCCCAGAGACTGTTACTTAAAATTCACTTTCACCAACCTGAAGACAAGCCACAACAGCAAGACTACAGAGACTCATAGATTAAGCAAGTATGTATTATCTGGTTTTTTGGTTGGGTACTTCTGTTTTGGACTACAGAATGCAAGTAAAGGTGAGGCCTCACGTGTTTTCAGTAGTTTCATCTGGGTTGGAGAAAAAGATCTATATCAAGACAAAATGCACAACAGCAATAAGATGTAGATTTTTGGTTTGGGTTTTCTAACTTACGTGAAGTTGAAAATAGAAAGAAGAAAGATTGTGAGTCTTATTTTTTTCTGGAATATTTATCTTTATTTACCCCTGGTATTAAATTGGGAATCACTAGGTATACCCAAAGCTGGTTACCATTCCGAATAGTTTCCAAAAAGAAACTGAGGCTTGATGATACAATATTATGCCTTGTATTACAGAAATACATTTTTAGCATTGAGTGACTATATCACTGTGTTGTAAAAAGTAAAGTGCAAGTAAGACTCATTTACTGCATACATTAAATTTGATGTATTTCTATAAATATCAGCAATTTTCTTATTCAGGAAAACCTTTTTTTTTTTCCTGCAGCATCCAGAAATTATTTTGAAGAATCAGGAAATATACTCTCTAAGAAAATAGAAATTTGCCGAGATTTGCATGTAATTGCAGCTTGATGATTGTTTTCCCTTGCAGAAAACTAAAAAAAAAAAAAGTATTCTGTAAACCAATATCAATGGTTCAAGTCACTCTCAATCCTATGATTATGCTATATTGTCTTGAATTCAGGGCATAGAAAGGAGGAGAGAAAGAAAATTAAGGCAAAGCATGGCATGCCATCTATTTCAGGCATGCATACCAATAAGGTAATTGATATTGATAGACTCTTGCTGAGGAATGTTTTGGGACTTTCAGACTCCAAAATATTGCATTTATTTATTTATGTTGCGATGACGGAGAGACGGAATGCTATTGTTTCAGTATCTGTTAAATGTGAGAACAGGATAGTCACTAAGCACTTGCAAAGTATCTATTTGATTTTGTAGGAGTTTTGTGTGAGACCAATTATGATGGAACTGAATAGTGGATGGTAGCATTTTGAATTTTAATAGCTAGTGCTGATACAGTTTATGTAAACTTCCTGGAATCCTGGAAAGTATTTTGATCTGAATTACTGTAATCATTGTTCTGATTCTTTATCCCATTAAAAAGAAATCCTCAGAGAAATATTTGGCCCTATGCCATAGGATTCTACTTCTTTTAAACACAGCCACAAATGCATCTTTCTTGCTCCGTTGTCATTCATCAAGGTTTTACTTCAGATTGTTGATATGGCATTTTACAATTTTAACTTAAGTAATGGGCGTTGTATTTGTTCCTTTGAATCAATAGGAGGTTTAATAGAAGCTGAGACTCTTGTGAAGAGGAAGAAATGTATCTTATAATGGGAAATTAGAATAAAAGTAAATTACAAAAGTGATTTTACTGGCAATGGAACAGAGAAACCAAAGGTAAATGAATGTAAACATCATGTTAGCAATGATCTATTGGAAGATGTGAGTAAAGGAGTCTCCAGAGAGAGATAGCTTACACACATAATTTTATAACACTAATGATAAAAATACCAAGAAAAAAAAGAAAAATACTGGATGGTCTTTGTGCTTTTCATTTTCTATATATTTCATAATTGCATGGATTGTGTTGAAGGTGAAGCATCACATTACCTAAGCACATGGAATCATGTTTTACAGGTTTTTGCCCTCATAATATTTTATATTCTTTGGCTAATTCTTTTGTTTAGTTGTTTTTGTTGATGTTCTTTTGTATTTAATTATTTAGCACACAAATATTCATCAGTATCATGACAGCAGCTATCCTTGAACAAAACTAAATCACTTTCTCTCCATAGTCCCACCCTTCTTCCCAGACTCAGCTTCATTCTTTCATTCCCAACTACTCCATCTCCCTCCTCACCCTCTCCCTCAGAAGCATAGGTGGATGTGAAATGGGAATTGTGATCAGTCCATAATTGTTCATATCTGCTGCTCCTTCCTCCTTACACTTTTCCCCTGCTGGAATGTGAGTTCTTTCCACAGGCTGCAGCTTCCTTTAGGGCAAAAATATCTGCTTGTGTGTGGAGTCCTCCACAGACTGCAATGTGGATATCTGCTCCAATCTGGTCCTCTCCATGAGCTGCATGGAAGTATCTGCTCCACAGGTAAAATGCCTGAAACCTACAACACAGAACAAGATTCTGAGATATTATAGAACATTATATCTCCATCATCTTAATCAAATCTATGATCACTTAGGCTGGTTTATGTCCTGGCTTGAGGTGTTTTAAGTTTTGGATTGTTAGAATTGGTTCTGCTTGAATGCATGTCCTGTCAGAAGTATTTAAGTAGCTAAAACTTTCTGAAGAAAGTGTCTTGGCACAGAAACAAGGAGGACACTTCAGGGAGTAATAAGATACTGTGTTTTGCTAGTTTTTCTGTGAGACTAGACCTGCTCATTTCAACTAAAACCAGGTAGGCATCATATAGTTTACTATAATTTAGGAATCTGACTTCAAATGGCACAGGTAAATTATTACAAAACTATATCAATATGATGAAAATATGGGGCTCCAAATTTTGTCATGCACTGTTGCCTAACCACTCCCAGAGTGACACAAGATTTTGTCTCCTGCCCTCAAATGGCCAGTGAGGAGCCACTAATGATAGATGTAGTCATGTTGCTTGGGAAATACCTTTTGTGACATTTGTTCTCTGAAATCATATTTAACACTTTCTGTCTGACAAGAGCTGAGGAATGATAGAAGGGAAATGTTAAGTGCATTTCATATGCATATAAGAACATGTCTATAAACCATTGAAAGCTAACAACAAATTTAAAAACTTGCAACATTGAAGAACAAGAATTAAGGACTACATTTCCCAGGTATTTTTGATCAGTGTACATTCAATACCTTTATAAGGTATTGAAACTTGTTTCCTTTAAAAGAAGCTGCTATAATCAGTAACATGGTGGATCCATAATTTGCCTTTCAATCAGTTAGACACGGTGCCTTCAAGAAAGGGACTCCTTCATTTAAGTAGTCATCTGTGTTCTTTGTGAAATGTGTTTGCTCATAAATATGTAATCCACTGGTGTATTGTGCTATGTATCTCTCTCAAGCACCTGGTCCACTGAGATAACCACTTACTTCTGTTGCCATCTGTGATAATTGTAACAGTAGGGCTCTAGTGGAAGAGATTTATGCTATAAATCTGAAGGTCCACTGTTCAGATGCAGACAGTGATGACTGAGGAAAAGCATAAATGTACTTGTACAAAAAAAACCCCAAACCAACAAAACAGGAGATATACATTTAATTCCGATATGTAAAAACCCACCTGCTGAAAATGTTCAATAAATATTGCAAAAATAATAAATCACAAATATTAGAGGCAGGGTTATGCTTATTAAATTAATTCTGTTCCATGCTATAATGAGGACATGTTTTACTTCACAAAAGCTATTTTTTTCTATAACATCAACATTTAAAATAGATTACATCATATATTTAAAAAAAAAGCCACTGGCATTTTTTTCTTTAGAAAGATAGTCCTAAGGGTAATCTTTGCATTCTTTTGGGAGCCTATGTGTTCCTAATTATTCTGTTTACAAACAACCAGGTGCTCTTGCAGACTATCCACACTACTCTGTTCATGAGTAAGCTTCTCTGACAAACAAACAAATGTACCTAGCTAGTTCTTTTCATACATAGCATACTAATAAGCTAAGAATCAACAGATCACAGCTAAATCAGATTGCAAATGATCAGTGCCTCCACATTTGTTTCACATTCAGCATTCAATACAATTAATGTATTTTTCAGTCATTTGTATTATTCCACAATTTTGCACATGTTCTTACAATAGCTTTGTTGGGTTTGGTTTTTTTTCAACCATTGCACTTATTTTTAGCTGGATTAACTGCTACCCCTGCAGCTTCTTGCATGACTATAGGTAAGCTAACAGGTGTCTACTTACCACAAGGAAGTAAAATAATTTGGAGAAGTTCGATCATTCTGAATAAATAGAGGCAATTCTCCTTTTGTGATGCTTATTAAAGCATTTAAAAATTGCAGTAAAGTCCATTTAAGAATAAAAATTATTAAAATATTAACAATCTTAGTTAAGACAAACACCATTATGTAGTGTTAAACAGGATAGATACAAGCTGCTCTAATGAATTGTTTGATACATCTGATACATTTTAGTTTAATCTCATGATTTCTTTTTTAAACATTATCTCCTTTCCTTGAGATAGTTAAGCAATTGCTTTGTTTATCATTCCTGTTAATGATGATAATTCTGAGGATTTCTAGCCAAAGGAACAGATGATAAAATGAAAACCACAATTTTCTTAAAACTCATATTTCTATAACCAGAAGATATGTATGAATGAACCCAAAACTTTTCAAAAACTGCTTGTAAATTTTCTAAGCCATTAAAAGAGAACATTCTAAAGACTGGCAAAGTCTGCTCCTTAAGGGGCTGACACAGAGTTTAAGAAATACTCCAGCTTAGCCTTCATTCCTCACTATCAAGCTTTTGCAGGATGAAATGAGTAATCAAACATGTCCCTTCCTGTATGTCATCTTTTTTGGGGAAAGTACATGAATCAAGAAAAAGAAGAGAAGATGTAATATTTAAGTTGGAACCCTAAGGACAAAAAATGGCAGAAAATGCCCTGCCCTGAAAAATACTCACAAAGAGAGCTGCACCCTAAAAGAGCATCCCTAAAAGTGGATGCTAGTCCAAAAGGCAAGACTGGTCTAGTGGAAGGTGTCTCTGCTCACGGTCAGGGGATCTTTAAGGTCCTTTCCAACCTAAACCATTCTACAGTTCTACAGTTCTATGATTCTGTGAATGGAGTTTTACATGAGGAAGTGAATGCACCTTCTGCAGTTTCTGAGCCACAGTATCTGACACAAATTTGACACTAGTTTCTCACAAACAAGGAATATCTCTGAGGTACCACAAAATCAGAAATGATTTGACATATTATTTCCAATAGGACTATATTTGGGACGTTCCAGTACAGCAATTAGTTTGTACACATGTGCATGGAGAAGCAAGGTGTCGTACCTTCAGAGGCCTCAGGGAGCACAGGTCCGGTCTGTCCTCAGATAAGGGAGGGCTGTGTGTTGAGTACACACAGTGCACAGATGCACCAATGTTGTCAGGTCCTGGACACACTTCTCCCATTCCTCAGTGTTTGACCACCTAGGCACAGGACAAACTTAGCATTTTAGGTTTTTTTCCTAACAGATAATGACATGGACAATTTTTAATAATTTCCTTGGCTCATTTATCTAGAAGTGTAGATTAGTTAGAAAGGATTGATAAGACTATGACACATTCATAGAGGAAGCAAAGATGATTGGCCCTAATGGCTGTAACATTTGGTTTCTACTTGGCAAAGCATAGACAGTGCTGTCTTCAGACATCTGTCTCCAGATGGACAGTTTATTTGTGAAGGAAAATCTAGTACTGGGTGGACATAGAAACACTTGTTGGATAAGGGACTCTCTGGATAATGTACTCCCTTTTCACTGGAAGGAAGGCTTTATTTCAGTTCCCTCCTCTAAACCACAAAGAGGTTAGATATTTAAATATGTCCTGTGGTCTACACAATTGCCCTGACCATTGGTTTGGGGCATTTGAGGAGGAAGCAGATTGCTTATTCACCACCAGGAGTTCCTTCCTTCCTTCCTTCCTTCCTTCCTCCCTTCCTCCCTTCCTCCCT
>NW_008677658.1:211338-235179 GCF_000695815.1 Acanthisitta chloris | reverse complement strand
CCTTCCTTCTTCCTTCCCTTCCTCCCTTCCTTCCTCCCTTCCTTCCTTCCTCCCTTCCTTCCTCCCTTCCTTCCTCCCTTCCTTCCTTCCTCCCTTCTTCCTTCCTTCCTTCCTTCCTTCCTTCCTTCCATGTCACAGTGAAAAAAAAGTGCCACCATTTCAGTATAATTGTCAACTGCAATACTAATTTTCAAAAAATTAAATATTTCTATCAGAGATTATTGGCAACAAGAGGTGATGAAGAAAAACAAATAGTGAAGATAATACAAGAGGCTAATGATCAGAATAGTTCCACTTCAGAAATTACTTCATTAATATTGTTTAGGGTGTTTTTCTAGAAGATATATCTATGAACTAAGGCCTATTTTCAATTGCTTTCATGAGTATTGATGTCTGAGATAATGAAGAGCGTTATCCTTTGCACACGCTTTGTTAGCATATTGCAGATGACATAACAAAGAAAAGTATCTTGGCCAAGAAAGCATTCACTTCTTATATTTTAATCTAAATCTCAGAGGAATAGAAGGTTATTCACGGTAGATACTGATCTTGAGGTGCAATTCTGGTAGTGGTGTGGACTGTAATAGAAGGAGAGATGCGTTGTGTAGGAGTTCTTCATAGTGACTGCAGTTTTCTCTTTTGCAGAAGTATATCTGGTTCCATAATTTCCTCTGAATTTAATGAAATATATATGCACTTAGATTGCATATAGCTGGTTGGTTCATGAGGTGAGACTCATAAGAAGTACAATTTGTCCCATTTAGCCTTTTCTTGGCATGCCAATCATACTCAGATTAACAGAAAAGGTGCATGGCCAATGCTAATCAGAAGCAGGAATAATATCTGTGGCACCCTTACATATTATTCAATCAAAGATTTGTGCTACAACATTTTGTCTTGCACGATTACCAGTAGCTGGTTTTCTTTACTTACAGAAGAATAGTTTTGATCTGAAAGTAAAGTCCCCAGTCATGCATCTCTGTCTAACCCTTCAACCCTATTTAATAACCATAGGTCTGGGGTTTGGGTTTTGTTTGTTTAAGTTTGGGGGGTTTTGTTTTGGGGTTGGGGTTTTGGGGGTTTTGGAGTTCTGGTTTTTGTTTTGTTTGGGTTTTTTTGGTGTTTAGGTGTGGGCTTTTTAATCGCAACCTATTGATAAAGCAAAATTATTTTTTTTCATATCCATATCTGGAGTCAGAATCATAAAATTCATGCACTAGTTTTGGAGTTTTAAAGTTAGTTATTACAGAGTTGATGAATGACAGAGAGAAAAATGTAACAACCCCACCCACACAGCAAACAGTACAGTCACAGCCCTGGCTGATATGAAAAGTTATGATAATTCAGGTAACCATATTTAGGCAGGATTCACAACAGAAATCTAAGTATCTTCAGACTGTCTTTTTAGAATCTCCTGTTAAATAAACAGAATTTTTCAAACACATACTACCCACAGGAAATACCACTACCTATCAAAAAGTTCACAGTAATCTGTCTCTTTCAAGGCATGACCAGAACTGCCTAGGCTGATTGCTGGACACAAAACTGGGCATTTTGCTTGTGCTAAACAGCCAGAGAAAAACTGATAATTTTTCAGAGGAAAAATTGATAATCACACATCTATAACATTTCCCCATGAAGTGGGGGGTGGCAGTGAAAATTGCTGTGCTTTGTAATTGCATTGCCATGGACTGAGATGGCTCCTCCAACATGTTCATTTGGTAAGAATTAAACCATGAAGTGTGAACCTTCCCAAATATTCTTTGACCTAATTAATATTTATTCATATCTTAGGAACCAGAATAATTTTAAGTGGTAATTCTGTTCTGCCAAAACCTTTGCACTCTGACAGAGCATTCACCTTGAAGGAAAAAGAAGCCTAAAATTCTCTCAGAAAGAAAATTTAATCCAGCTCTGTCCCACTTGGGATGCACTCTTACAGCTGTATTACTGTGTCAAAGGAGACAAGAGTACTGCCTTTCATTTCTATATAATTCTAATAGAAATTCTGATGCTTACTTACTTGCCTAACTGCTAGAGCAGATAACCCACGGGGAGCTGCAGACCAAAAGGCTAAACACCTATGTCATGAGAAGGGATGGTTCTCTAAGCTTACTCCCCTTCTTTTCACTTTTTATTTGGCTACAAATATGGACAGAATCCATATTTCTTTTATAAAGACAACCTTCTACAAGGAATAGGTCAGATAAAACACTCTACAAGGAGAAGAAAGTGATCCTTCCCTTGGGACACAGACTTGCAAGATAGGACTGGATGAAGCACACACAGAAAAGATTGTCATAGTGAGACACTGAGGAGCAGGGAATAGGCAGTTAGGTCTCAAAGGAGACTAAAGCTATGTAGGAATTAAAAGGAGCAGCATAAGGCTTATTGTAACCTTGAAAGTTACTGAGCATACTTTAATGTTCCTGCAAGGGTTTCAGGAGAAAGGATGGATTTTCTTATATGAACTGCTTATATTGCTATTCTCTCTGACCCAGTGAATAGATTTTCTAGCTATAAAACCTTGGCTTGTCATGTTTACATTGTGTTAAAAACTGTCTTTTGTCTAATGCTCTTTGTTGTTTTTGTTTTAATTTACTTTGAGGAATACACAAACCTCGACAAATCCAACTCCCTGCTCTGGCTGACACAGGCTTCTATCAGACATATCTATGATAACCCTTCGACCGAAATACTGTGATTTTCAGTTCCACTCTTATTTGCATGCATTTTTTAGCAGGTCTTGACACCTCATTGACGTTGTGTATTTCTCTAGGCAAGAAAGATAAAATAGGGGATAAATACACTGGTAATACACAGCAGAATCACAACTACTGTGGTTTGAGTTATATGAGGTTTAACTCATAGAAAGAGCATACATTGGTAAGGAAGCCATCATTTATGGTAGAAAGCTGCACAAATGGTGCAGATACTGATTTTCCTGAGTGCTTTGGTTAATGTGTATGATTTGCCATTTTTATTTTTATTATGTAGTTTCTGATACCACAAAAATTGTCAGCTTTGGGGGCATTGTGTGCATTAAATGTTGCTCAACATGAGCCTGTAAAATGAATGCCTAACTTCCAGAATACCATTCATTTTTAATAAAATAGATGCAGGATTCTGTCTGGTTGTTATTCAGCTGTATGATGGTCAAAATTTCCACTCTTATAATATCTATAAAAATCCACTGAAAGCTGGAGCACCTGGCATATACAATTTAGAAAATAATATTTAACAAGGGGGAGGCAACAGTAACATACTTTCTTTAGCAGTAATTTATCTTTGTGTTGCCACAGTTACAAAGCCATCAGTCCTGAGCTACCTGCTACTGCTATATTATTCACACAGATGTTTTATTGTGCACCTACTTTAACCATGGAAAACTTCAATGTAGTCACACAGAAACATTCTGGCATTCCTTTTCATAAAATCGTAGAACGTCTTGCATTGGAAGGGTCCTTTTAGACTGCCTAGTTCCAAACCCCCAGCCATGGGCAGGCATGCCACTCACTAGGATAAAGTTGCCCTGGACCCCATCCCATCTGGTCTTGAACACTTCCAGAGCTGGAGCATCTACAGTTTCTCTGGGCAGACTGTTCCAGTGTCTCACTACTCTCTGAGTTAAAAATTTCTTCCTAACATCTAATCTAAATCAGTCCTCTTTTAGTTTAAAGACATTCACCCTGTTCTTATCACTATCTGCCAATGTAAGACATCCCTCTCCTTCTTTTTATGATACCCCTTTAAGTACTGAAAGGCCACAATGAGGTCTCCCTGGAGCCTTCTCTTCTCCAGGCTGAAGAGCCCTGACTCTCTCAACCTGTCTTCAAAGGAGAGTTGCTCCAGCTTTCTGATCATCTTTGTGTCCCTCCTTTGGATCTATTCTAACAGTCCTATATCTTTCTTTTTCTGAGGACCCCAGACCTGCACACAGTACTCCATGTGGGGTCTGACAAGGGCAGAATCACTCACCTCATCCTGCTGGCTGGTCCTCTATTGTTTCAGCCCAAGATGCAGTTGGCTTTCTGGGCTAGAAGTGCAGGCTGTTGTCTCATGTCTTTTAATCCACAAGAACCCCCAAGCTCTTATGTGCAGTGCTGCTCTCAATGAGTCTGCAGTCATGTCTGAGATTTCCCTGACCCAGGTGCAACACCTTGCACTTGGACTTGTTGAACTTCATGAGGTTCTTGTGGCCCCACTTCTCAGTTTTGTCCAGGTCTCTCTGGATGGCATCCCTTCCTTCTGTTGTGTCAACTGCACCACTTAGCTTCATGTCATCTGCAAATGTTCTGAGGGTGCACTTGATTTTGCTGTCTGTCATTGGTAAAGATATGAAAGAGCACCAGTCCCAAGACAGAGCCCCGAGGGACATCATGCACAACCAGCCTCCACCTGGATATAAAGCCATTGACCGCAATTCTGTATGCATTCATCCAGCCAATTCCTTATCCAGTGAGTAGTCCGCCCTTCAAGTCCTTTTCTCTTCAATCTTGAGATAAGGATGTTGTGTGGGACTGTGTCAAAGACCTTTCAGAAATCTAGGTAGATGACATCAGTGAGTTTTCCTTTGACCATTGCAGTCACCCCATCATAGAAGGCCATGAGATTGGTCAGGCATGACTAGCCATTAGTGAAGACATGCTGGATGCCTTGAATCATCTCCTTGTCTTGCATGTGTCTTAATATTGCTTCCATGAGGATCTGTTCCATGATCTCCCCATGCACAGAGGTGAGGTTCCCCAGTCTGTAGTTCTCTGGGTCTTCCTTTCTTCCCTTTGTCAAAAAGGAGTGATGCTTCCATTCTTCCAATCACCAGAGACTTTTCAAATACCATGGAGAGTGGGTTGGCAACATCACCAGCCAGTTCTCTCAGGACTCTATGATGCTTATTGTCAGGCCCTTTGACTTTTTGCTGGCTAGGCTAGAAATTTAGGTCAAAATCACAAATATGTAACATTTAGCAGATCATTGTTATGCTGAGATGGTTCCTACTGCTGTATCTCAACCAGGGAAAAAAAAAAGGCAAAAGCAGAAAAAAAAAAAAAAGGGAAAAAAAATGCTCCTCAAATCCCACCTAGTTAATTTTAAGATCCAATTCAATGACTTGTAAAAAGTTTAGTATAATCTTGCTGCCTGTGATAGCACAATACTGAATTTGATGACCCTGGAAGGCTTTAACCGCACTATGATCTGATAAATTGAAAAGAGCTGATAAGGAATCAAAAATTTATACCTCAGGGAGACCTGGCTTCTAAATGTTATATGTTTTTCGGACAAAGAATTATAGTGTATGCTTAATGGAAATTACTGAAAATCCTCTTTGAGTTTCCTTCCATAAATGTCAAAGAAAGAAAGAGAATTTGTTTATGCAAGTTTTAATATTGTTTCATACTCAAAGTTCATAGAGGAAAAAAGAGATAAGTGGGAGTAGAGAGGAGGAAAAAGAAAGAAAATAAAAAAGAATTTCCAAAATGAATCCCTTTGATTACATAGTTCAATGATATTTTTTTAAAAAAAATCTTTTTGATTATTTTTTAACTGAGTCTGCACCACAGGGAAAAAAAAAGAAGGCATAAATCTCAGTTCCATGATAGAGCCCTGGTACAACTGGAAGAAAAAAATCTTTGCCTTAAAATAATATTCCCCTTGGAGACACAGCTGAAATTTTATCCTTCTCATATTCACACCATGAATGCATCTGTTACACTGCTCCAGAATGATCACATTGTCAAATCTTTTAAAGGTGTATCTATGAGCCTGATAATGTATTGTCTTGCACTTTTTGGTTAATCTACACATTGCAAACTGGCTTTAAAACTAACAAATGAGAACAACAGTCATGCAGAGAAACATTTAGCTTGGCCACATAAAAATGACCTTATAGGACCTATTCCAAATATTTCAAAACTTCTAAACATATTGGTATCTTTGGGTAATCACACTCAGACCTTGTCTCTAGCATTTATACTTCATGGAAACTGTAACCAACTAAAAATAATAGCATTTTGCAACCAGTTCATATTCAATGGCCCATGCAATTAATTACTGGAATTGAGCAAGCTGATTTACAGAGGAAGCAAATCTGAATTTGGACACATAATAAATCATTTTCATGTTCAGTTATTGGATCAGCAATTGCAATTTTAATAATTACAATGGGAACATACCATATATACATCCTGAGTTTTTTGTGTCAGGATATCAGAAAGCTTTGACGAAGTTACCAGTTAAAGAAGAAACTGTTTGTTTCAATAAGAACTTGAAATTTCAACATATTTCTTACATAAATTTATTTTCAAGAAAAATTTATTTTTGAGATAAGAAAATCTGGAGGATATAGGTTCTGGTTAAAGAGATGATTTAAGGTTTTCAGTTTTTAAAATGTATTTTATTGATTATTCTAACTTGTATGTGCACTAATGTTTTATTACAAAGATTTTGTAACCAGATTCAGTTGATTATTTGAATCTTTTCCCACAAAAGTGAGTACATAACTGTATAAATGACACAACAAAATTAATATACTTTGCAGAGGTAAGTGACTAAGGCTCAATGCAGATTATTTTCTTTTTATGAATTAATTTTAAGGTTCTATTCATTATAAATTTTGAGGTTTATTCAATAAATTTAATTACTGAAGACCGGGGAAGAAACAAATTTTTTGTTCACAACTCTTTTTCACATCATATGAAGATAGAATGATAATGGAAAGTACTAAAAAACTTTTCCATGTTGGTCTTGTAACAGTGGATATCCTCCTTGCATTAGTATGAATGACTTCACAAAAAGCAGGGCAAGAGAGAATTTAAATCCTTGTCTGGACAAACCAGTTAGTAAAATACCCATGAAAAATCCCACCACAACACTCTGTGATAGCAGTCTTATGACTAAGCACCTTAGAGAGTACTAAGAAAGGCTAAGCACCTGTGGCATGATCAACATGCAAATAGTGACAATAAAGACAGAAAGACTCATTGATTGAGTAGAAGAAAATGAAAAGGACTAGCACCAACAGGAGAGATTGGTAGAGAAGATAAATATAGGGCGAGCATGGGGAAAAAAAATGACAAAGTGCCTACATGTCTCTGTGGTCACAAGAAAAAAGTATCTGACAAATGGTGAGCCATTAGACAGAAAGGGAAAGACTGAAAGAGGCCAAAAGTATAACTACCCAGGGAGAAATACTGTCAAAATTTTGAATCTTAATTCAAGATAAGACTTTTCTTGGAAAAAGTCTTGGAAAGAAATTGATTTTACGCAATTAACCTCAAATCCAAAATTATTCAATATCCAACTAAATAGCCTTAATGAAAAAATAAAAACCAATAACATTTTCAACAAATTCAAGAAGTCAAAACATTTATGTTTCTCAGCAAGATGTTCTAGACAAAGATCTCTGCTCATGGTAGTTGTTCCACATTAGAGTGAGGCTGCTTGAAAACTAGCTGAATGGCTTGGCTCAGAGGATGATGATCAGTGGCACAGAATCTAGTCAGAGGCCAGTAGATAGTGGTGTACCCCAGGGCTCTATTCTGAGTCCAGTCCTGTTTAACAACTTTATTGGTGACCTGTATGATGGGGCAGACTGTAGCCTCAGCCAGTTTGCAGACAACACAAAACTGGGAGGAGTGGCTGATATGCCAGAGGGTCATGCTGCCATCCAGAGGGACCAAAACAGGCTGGGGAAGTGGGTTGACAGGAAGCTCATGAAGTTCTACAAGGGGAAGTGCAAATTTATGCACCTAGGGAGGAACAACCCCATGCACTGGTATATGCTGGGGGCCACACAGGTGCTAAACAACTTTGCAGAAAAGGGATCATTCAATATAAACCAAGATTCATTTCAGTAGAGCTTGGTGATGTGTCATGTAAGAAAATTGAGGAATGAAATAATTCAAATCAAACATCAAGATCTAGTACTTTCATCTCAGTCCTTTACATTGGCCAGCATTTAAATGGTGTTTCATAAACAGCATAAAAAAAAAAAAGGTGCATCTATATTCCAATGTAATACAGGATATAAATAAAAGAGCAGCCACATGTGGATTGGTATCAGCAAGTCTAAATACCAATAAAAAGAGTTAATCGCTGTTTGTTATAAATAGAAGGTGATAATAGTGCTGATTTGTTGCAGTGAAGTTAGGTATTCTCTTGTTATGCGAAGGCCTTGCATGCAGTAATGAGTAAGGTTTATATGTTAGCTATGAATGAGAAAAGCTGTATCAAAGTAACTATATTATGACAAAAAGCTTTTCTCTGTGTTTGCTGAGCTGTTTTAAGACCCCACAACCAAGCAGCTCAGTTTATAGAGCAGCACCTTCAACAAGAGTTATATAGTGAAATATTATTGAAACTGAGATACTTGTTCTCTATTGCTTTAATTTCTATCCCATTAAAAGTAAGATGACAGCATACTCAGACCTTCAGCAAACCTTGAATTGGCCACTTTCTAATACTTGAAAAATGGATTAAAATACTGCCTCTCAATAACTGCAAAAATATTTTATTTATTTATATAAAGATAACACAAAATTGCACAGGCTGCTTTTGGAGCATTGTAATTCTCACGTCTTTGCAGTAAAAAAACTTCATCATTAAGGTAGAGACAAAAGCAATGAAAGTGCCAAAAAGTTTAAAAAATGTGACCTATGAAGAGAGGTTAAAAGCACTGAATTTATACAGCCTACAAAGGAGAAAAGTAAGAGGTGATAAAATAAATATATAGAAGCACCTTCCAGGAATTATAAAAAGGGAAAAAAAGAACAAGCAGTTTTACCTTAATTTGTACTTGTAAGTAAAAGGATAACTAAAGGCTTGAAATTAAGAAAACAGACCAAAAAGTAAAAAAGCACAGTGTTCAATTAGATAGTGGAATAACCTGTCAAAGCAGCTATTGTCACCAAAAGCATTCAAGGCATACCACAGAGAGGAATACTGGGGTAACTATAAAAAATCTTCCAAGTACAATCCAACTGCTATACAAAGATATGTCAGATGACGAAGTCAGTAATTTCTAATCCTAATACTATGATTTAAGCATTATACAAGATGATAAAATACCAGCAGCATAAATAGCAATGCACAGAGGTATATTTCCCCTTCAAAAGGAATAAAGGAATGCTTTCTTATGTAATTTGCAGGGGTTTAAAAGAATATTGTTCCCATAAATTTGGAGTAATTTCTCTGGTATTAATACCCTCAGGGTTTGGGATACTGTCTGCAATGATTATTTTTTTAAAAATCTAAATAAATATCTAAAAAAATATATCTGTAGTGATTAGCTAGCAACATAGACATGGTAACAATTTGTTTAGGCTGATGTTGTTTAAAAGTGCCATAGCGTCAAATATTCTTGCAAGTTTTAAGAGGTTTAATGTTGTGCAAAATGATCTATTAGCTCTGTGTTCAAGCCTATATTGTTTTTAATCTGAATGCAAGCAATTTTTCAGTTTGATGTACAATACCATTAAGTACTTAAAAATACTAATTTAACAAAGTTACCATATTAATATTCTGGGAACAATGTCTTTGTAAAGCATGAGGAATTTGCCATTAATTTTTGAATTTTTTAGTTATTTTTTCCTTCTTTTTTAAACTTTTCTCAGACTATTAAATCAAGAAATTTCACTCTATTTTCAGGAAACATATTGCAAGACAGTTTAGTGGTGTTATTGGCAACTTTTCTTAAAGCAATGTAAAGTTTATTAATGGGAGAGCTATGCTCTATCAATGCATAATTTCCATGCAAAACACAAAGAATTAATGACATGCTCCTTCACTATTCTATGCCTCAAATTTAGTTAGTAGCTAAAAAATAATCACTGCCACCACCACCACAAAAAAAAAAAAAAATCTCAACAACAAAAATCCAAATAAATCCTTATTTACTTTAAGTCACACCAAATGCAGAACAGGGCAGGCAAAAAGGCTCTTGCAACACAACATATCATAAATCCAGATTATGTTTTCCCTGTCTGCACAAAAGAAAACTGGATATTTTTAAAAGGTTTCTTAAAAGTTATTTTTTGTTCAAAAATTTCAAGATTTTAGAGATCAGTTTTCAGCATTTTTATGCAGCCCTGGGATGTTTGAAGATTTTTCAGAAGAAATATAGAAGAAATTTCTGTACAACATATGAATACAAACTATGGGCAGTTTTCAGCTGACATTTTCTTATACACTTGCTAATCTTGCCCTTCAACAGTAGGTGTGGTGTCTGATGAACTCATTCCTTTGAGGTTGCCTCAGAACCTTATATTAATTTTTAAAAAGTATTTAAGAACAATCTTACATAGAAGATATTTAGGACTATAGGATAGAAGAATACTCTAATTAAATACAATATTTAAACAACAGGCATATGACATGAAACTGAATCTAGTCCTTGGAGTTAATCAGTAATATTTTTTCCTTTAAATAACAGCAGAAGCAGTGAGTTTTATGTATCTTCATAAAAATTTCAGTTGCAATTGAGATATTTCATAGTACACTTTCTGAGAATTTCCCCTACTCCCACCTCATGAAGAAAAGCAGAATGCCTGTTGTGTAATAAATTTAGATCCAGTTATGTTCTCATGATACATTTTTGTAAAAGAAATTGATAGTGATAGATGTCTACTTAAAAACCACCAGGTGCTCATCATTTTGTATACACAGAACAGCTTGATGTTGTAAGCTGACAGAGAATGTACAATAGTTCTTCCTCTCATAGTATATCCATTTATTTTATACTGGTGAATAGTCTTCTAGACAGTTCAATCATTTTCAAAATGAATGTGTTAGAAAAGGGATGCTTTATAAAGTTCCCCAAAGTATTTTTCCATGAGTGTCTCTGACAATCCAAAGCAGAAACAGGCAAGCAAATAAAAAAAACCAAAATCAAAACAAAACAAACTCAGCCTCTCACAAAGGCAGAATATGGTACATTGTTCCAGGAAATGAGGTAAGAGAATTTATGTCAATTCTAGAAGAAAACACGGTGTAACAATGATGAAGGATCTGAATGGAAAGCTCACCTTCTGTCCAAATCTCACAATTTCAGGTTCTAACTATGCTTGTCTTGAATTTTGCACTGCTGTTTATGACTGAATCTTCTGTCAGAGACAAAAGCTTAGCCCACAGCAAACTAATATTTTGGGAAAATTCAAACTTCTTAGCACCATTCTGTGTGGCAGACCTGATGAGCAGGATTGACTTCTTGAAGGTGCAAGGAAGCAGTGTAGTTTCTCTAGAGCTCACATGGCAACTCAGTCTATATAATGACATGCTTAACTTTGCTCTAATATTTCATGTATCTTGGAAACCCAACTTCTACATAATTTTCTAAATATGCCTTACTGCTGTACTGAGTAATAAAATTGATTAAATTTTTTAAAAATAAATTTGTATTCCAGAGTGCATTTTGCATCTAAGAATTTGTCCACAGTGCTCAGATGTTTGGATCAACTGACTTAATTATAGAATTCCTATTGCATTCATACAGTGGCAGAATTTAATCCTTTTTTAATTCGCTGTGCTAACACTTCTCATATAAAGTAAGTTCAGGAAGGAAAAGGATTTCCTGAAAAAGTAATTTACATTGCTATTTCATGTTCATGTGAATAGATTAATTTCTTATACATATAAGAAAAATGAGGCAGGGAGAGATGAAGTGATGTACTTAAATTAACAAAGCAGCTAACTAGATCAGTATTGACTTATTTTCTTGTAAGAACGTGGCTTGGTTCCCCTTCACTTTGCATTGCTTAAGTAAGAGCATGAGGGTCTATTTTGCCTTGCAGATTTGAGAAAACATGCATTTCCTTAAAATGCAATTTCTGTCACTGTATTATTGCTGTCATTTCTGGTTCATGCACTGATTGCTTTATCTCAACAAGTATTGGTAAAAAGCCACTGCAAACACCTATTTTGGAAATTGTTGCTGTGGGGAACAGAAAATATGTTTGCATGTTTGACTCAAAACATGTACACATATGTGTGTTTTAGTCATCTGACCCTGCATTCCTTAGTATTTTGTCCTGCATTACTTCTAGGAGCTAAGTGAAAGGAAGTTGTTATGGAGGAATAGAACATTAAATTTTATCAACACTGACGAGGTTCCTTAGGAAACAACAGTAATGTTTCAGGTTTGGGATATTTCTAGATGTCTCCAAATATTTAGTGGAAAATACTTGAAGATAAGGTCTACTAAAAGACTCATGGATGAGAACAAAGAGATTGATACAGACAGTGAAATTATGCTGAGGTAAGGAAATGCATAGCAAGATGACTGATTGTGCTAACTGACTTTCCTTGGTAATGTATTGTGGGTTGGTTTGGCCTCTCTTGCACAACACAGTCTCTCTCGTGTGCACACACACGCACACACACACACATGCACACACACAAACTACATTTAATTTTGTATTAAACACTGTTCCAGAGTAATCACAGCCAGGTCCTCAAAGTAGAAGTGCTAAGAAATACTGGATTGGTATGGCTGGGAAATAGGGAGGATGGAGTCCAGAGAATCCATCCATATATTGGAGAGCTCTTTACCTAGAGAAGTGGTGTTTTCAGGTCTTGTGTTTTAGAAAAGGAGGTTGCATAGCATTGGTCTGCTTAACAGGCTCTTTATAGCAATAAAAAGATATTAAAACATAATTAAAAATAAAAATTGGGGCTTTCCTTCATGAAAATTTGTTGAAGCAAGCTAACATAAAATAACGATGCTAAAGCATAACCCTTGCTATGCTTGTGTATTTCTTTTGTCTATACTGCCACATTTATGAGGTGCTTTATGAAACAGAAGACAGGAGGAGGGAACTGACAATTACTGTAAGTCACTTGCAAATTATAAGCCTACAGGAGCTACGTGATGCTATTGAAGCTCTCTGCAGGTTCTACACAAACTAAGAGACCATTTTTCTATCCAACAGCTTTCTTACCTGACTAATCGTAGTTTCTGAATTGTGGAAAGGCAAAGTGGTCAAAATCTGTCTTTGCTCACACAAAGTTAATTTCAGTGAGTTCCATTAAATGAACAGAGATACTTCAAATCCAGTGGAGTAAATGAGGGGAGAATTTGTCCTCTTGCATTTTGTTTTTGGTTGCAGAAATCAATTGAAAGATTAAACTCCCTAGAAAGAATGATTTGCGGAAAATTCTTTGGCACAAATATGCGAATTATCTGAAATATAAGAGGAAGCATTTTGTGGCAATGAGACACAGACTCCATTCTGTTCACACATGAAGACCTTTCTTTTCCCTACCAGCTAGCTTTTATACAGCTCCCTAGTACTTTTACATCGCATCCTCCCACATATTTATCTGCCCACAATTCCTCTTTCTTATCTCCTCATTTGCATAATATCTACGGTCCTCAGCCACAGTCGTTAAGTTTCTTCTACACAACCTCTTTCCAGGTGCTGTTTGCACTTACTGCTCCCACAGTTTCTTGCTGACCAAGGCAAGCACATCATGGCACTCATCCAGTAACAGAGTCTACTCCCACACATTTGATTGTGACTTTTCCAAAAACTAGTGTTTAATAATTTAATTTTATTGATCTCATGTTTGTACCAGTCTTTGCAAAAGCAATTATCTAAGGAATTATGCCCATTGGACCTCTGCCTCCAATAGAAACGCATCAGGGGCTAGAATGTAAATTCTATTTACACTATATATGGGCTACTCATGGAACAGTCTCAAATCAGCTGTTTTCAGATTTTAAGTTTGTTTCCAGTAAATGTAAATAATTTGGAAAAAAAGTATTCATTAATAAAATAACTCACGGGACTGAAAATGCTACTTGCAGGAAAATTGTAAATCCCAGAAGCTCAGATGCTAGTTGTTTATTTGTAGTCTCACTCCTCCCCACCCCTGTCCTCCAAAATTAAAAATGAATATAAACTGAACCTCAAAATCACAAAGAAGGAATACTAAAGAGGCATCAGGATTTTTCAGTACTGCAATTACATGGGTAAATTCCGTGCATTATCTCAGAAATAGCAGCAATAAATGGCACTAAGATTTTTACTTCCACTGTGTTTTATACTCTTAAAATACAAATAATTAGGTATTTCAAAATGATTAGTTACATTTAAGACATGGCTATGGGGCAACTCACTCACAGGCTTTTGGTAACTCTTTGTATACATACTCATATATAGGCACAGTGAGAGTCTTCATTTATCACATTAATTTGAAATACGGATAATTGAATTCTGAATTCAAGTACAATTGTGATATTTATTTATTTATTTTAAAGCCAGGTACATCTTCTGTTATGAAAATTGTGGTAACTAAAAATTGTGTAGTGCATATCACATATGAGCTAGTGTACCACTGATATTATTCACAAAGTAAAATCAGCCAAGATTGTAGTTATAAAATCAGGCATCTGTCCCAGTATTCTTACAATGTTCTTAAAGCACAGACTTGCTTACTGTGATCAGGAAGTAGAGAACTGCCTTTATTTTCATTTCTTTTCTCATTTGAGAATAGAAAATGGTTGCCACTAGGATATTTTTCCTTTACATTATCTTAAAGCCATCAAAGAATTATACTTTCAGTTAAAAACAGAACAGAACAAAAATTTCAAAACAAACAGCCCTAAATTCACAAATCTCAAAGCTGAGAGAAAAGGTAAAAATCACTAATCTGGTTTAATCCAGAATTAAATACGGGTACATAAATAGTAAGGGAATTTAGGTTAACCCTATAAGCAATCTTGAGTAAATTCAGATCTTTGATGACATCTATTTTCATCTCAATGGTGCACAGACTCAGTCTCTTCATTGTTTTTCCATCTTACAACTTTGTGTTTAACCTCCTACTTTTTTAAGGTTACCTCATTCTTTTGATACTTCTTTCTGGCAACATTTATGCCACTGCTTCTACAAGGTCAAGGTTATCATGCCTTCTCTCAACATTCAGTATGTTTGACAATCAGCATGAGAAATGACTGAATGTACTTATAAGAAATAAATAATTATTGAATCCTTTATGTTTTGATATCACCAGTTACACCTTTGGCATGAAATTAGGCCTTGGATGTGAATTAATGCTAGGACACTTTGCTTAACTAATAACTGTTTAGTTGAAGTCTAAGTGGAAGAATTATATGGGATCTAATAAGCCAGGAACTAATGACTTGCAGCACTTATATTAAAATACCACATGTCTCTTTGTAATTGCAGATTTCCTTATTCTTTCAGAAATAGTTTCTTCTCTAGAGCATATTGAATAGTATCACATAACTAACTTGAATAAATGCATATGATGGACTTTTATGAGGACTTTTTTATTGTTATGAGGTAGCTTTTATTGCTTTCCTCCCCTCTTCTCTTTTAACCACAGTCTATTTGCCAGCTTCAGGTAAAGATTTTTATGCAATACTTAGGCAGTGCTGAGTTACTATGAATTCTGATTAACCAAAGGGGTCAACTTTCATTAGAAACTGCATAAAGCTCAGTCCATTAAATTGTCCATTTCAAGCTTGCAGTAATGGCTTATGGTTTTGATTATATTAATTAGTGCACCTTCTGCATTGCCAAACGAAATGCTTATTTTAAGAAACACATGGGCTCCTTCTACTGGCATAGAACTCATTTATAAGGAAGAAGCAGTAAAGAAGATGGTAGATTTAAAGTCTCTTAGGTTAACTGAAATAGAATAGATTAAAAAAATAAAGTGATTGTGCCAGATAAATTATTTTGTCAAAGAAGTTGGCATATTTTATCAGCTATAGTTTAAATAAAAAAAATCCCAAATCATTACTTTTTACAACTTCATTTTTAAATTTGAGACATATGATTTTACTGTCTTTGATCACAGAATTCAAGTTAACTGTTCATACCACAAAGCCCAAGTTCTTGGTATGACTTTCTATTCTTGCTGAGGAGGTAAAGGTCCATAAAGAGATGCTAAAGAGTTATGCCACAGAAGACACAAGCCTCTCCTCCTCTTCACTGTCAACAACCTTTCTAGCTGAGAAAAACAGCTCCCCTTCCTGCATCAGAATTACCATTCAGTTAATGTCACTGATTAGGTCAGGTGGCTAGTTACCAAAAAAGCCTACATAATCCATAAAGACTGAAACTCCTTCAGAGACTGGCTCAGAGCAGATGTTAGCTTGAGTACTCAGGTCTCTCATAGCAGAAAGCTAAGCCTCTCTGAATATGTGGCAGCATGGTCTCCTACATCAACACTCTTTATTCCCCGTCTTTCCCTTCATTGTTGAGTTAATTCAACCAGTAAGTCATGTCTTTATGTGAGAGTGAGGCAGAGGGTGATGGTTTTGTATTACCACTCTCACAGGAAAAAAAGTCCAAAACCAACAACCAAAAAAATTCTAACACAAAAACAACCCTGGAAACAGACTTTTCTCTTTTAAAAGAATGTAAATTTGTGCATTGCTTTGCATTACTGCCTAGTATAACAGTGAAGTTTGTAATGTAAATTTTCCTTTTTCTTTTTTTTATTTCTTCTGATTTCTGTTGAATCTGCCCCTGACAAAAAGTTGCCAAGTGATTAGCATAGGACTGATAAAGGCAGCAGTAGTGCAAGCTTGCTATACAATGTCACAAAGCAGCACTTCTAGTGTTTAAAAGATTCAGGGTTTGAAAACAGAATGAGCAAAAAGGGAAGGTACATAGCTGCACAGCTGGACTTCCATTACCCGATCACACTACACTGAACAGCATCATATGTGTTCCAATATACATGAGGATGTTTAGTCCCAGAATAGAAGAGGCTAGATTTCCCTATTCCTAGATATTCTTACTCTAGCTCTTTAATAATAAATTCGTGCCAGAGAACAGTATGTGGCATGTTATTTTCCTTCAGTATTGGCCTCTGGTCAAAGCAGTCATAAAGATATTGTTTGAGGGACAGCAATTCCATGACAGTTAAAAAAATATAGTTTTGTATTAATATAACAACTTTTCAACAATTCTGACAAAATTGTTATAAATTATGAGAGAACATTTAACTTCAACAAGATAGAATTAAAGAAAAGAAGAAATGTCTCTTATTTTAAACTTGCATATTAGGGAGCTGTGCTGATTTTAACATACACCAATGGCCCATATTTAATATATATTACCAAGACATATGGGAAAAAAAACCACCCTACTTTTGTTACCCACAAAAGTAACATTAGTCCAGAATGATACAAACCAAAATGGAGTTTAACTTTACCCAAATAAATAATTGCACGTTGTACAAAATATCTGAATAAAAGATAATTTATTTCCTTGTTCTTCATAAAATTATTTTTAAAAATGCATTTATTTGTATTTCATATTAAACAAAATCAACTCTTAGAATTTCCCAGAAAACAGACATTCTTAGCTGATTTTATGTTAGACCTTATCAAGTATCACAGGAAGCAAGTGTATTTTTCTCTGAACTACAGCAATACAGACAGGGTCTATTTGATTTGTTGCCAGAAGGCTTACTACAACATTGAATCCGATGCTTTTTCTTATGAAATTCTGAGAGTGAAAATATATCTCTCTGTAAAGTGACACAACTCCAGTAGAATTAAATGATTGTTGCACATCTGTATTTGCACTAACAAAAATCAGAATGTTGAGTCTGTTTCTATGTCGGTGTAACATAGGTACTTGGAAAGATTTAGACATATAAAACGTAAAGCTGGAAAGAATATTTATCCTTGTTAAAGCTGGAGCTGTCGTTATATAACACATTTGCATAGTCATTAGTAGAGGTGATACTAACATTATAACAATTACATCAAAAACCTTCTTTGATATCATTTCTCAAAGGCAGTTTTATGTTGTGTCAACAATCTGTGGAGGTCTGTTTGATTTCAAACGTGTTAGTATTCAGTACTGATAGCAATATAATAGGCTGGTAGGTTTTACTCAAAGTCAGAACTACACTCTCTTTCCAAGGTCTCTTTCATAGAGCATTTCGAAGATTTCATGTGTTGATAGAACATAAAACACAGGATGCATGTCTTATCCAGATGACATCTCATCTTTTTTCATTCTAGGTGAAAATATCTGACCTACAAAAATATCCCTTGTTTATTACTTCTATGGTATGAAAGAAAGATAAGACTACCTTCCATGGCAGCAATGATACCAAGCACTATAGAAAGTTTATCACATCACAATAGTAAATCAGTTGGGAATAGAAGTTTGGATTAAAAAGAAATGTTTTTTCCCTTTTCACTCACATGGACAAGAATATAAAAAATATTATTATTGCACTTTGCCTCTGATTTTACATGCTCATCATTTGATCATTTATAGCTTCAATAAACTATCATTCCTGTGTATTTCCAAAAGAGCGGGACTCAGTTTTTGCTTCTGTCAGATATGGATGTAAAATGAATAACCACATTTACTTGAAATTTTTTCCAGCTCTCATTCTAAAAGCATTTTAATATCTTCTGAGTTTAATGAATATGTACATATATAAATAATTTAGATGGAACAAAATATTACATACCATGTCTGAATCAGGTCAGAATCCATCTAAACAATTCACCAAAAAAAGCAAATGCCCAAAATGCCTTAAACACACAGTACAACTATTTCATTACTTTTACATCTGAAAAAAAACCCTACTCTCATATTCAGCAGTCCATGCCTTACTCTGACAGTGAAAATAAATTACAAAACTTGAAGAGGAAAAAAACAGATGTATTTAAAAGACAAATAGCCATTCTCTCTGAAATTCAAAGTAGTGTGAAATGGAGAAGTCACAGCAGATTAAAAAACAAATGGGAGGCAGAAATTCAGGTTGCCATCAAAGATAAGAAAGTTCTAAGAGAATTGTTCTCCTGTGCTCTTTTAAGCTCTTGACATCCTTTGCCTCACAGCACACAAAAGAATTGCAAAGGCTGACTTCTGGAACACTGTAGCAAGGAACAGACAAAACGGGATTGTCATTGTTCCCCAAGGACAGGGAATTGAAGACAGCTGGCATAGTTAGTAATGCTTAAAGACAGTACCATTACTTGGAAGACTAGAGTCATGGGCATATGCCCTAGCTTCCCTTTATTTCTCTGTTGAACAGTAAAGGCCACTTCTGAAATATTTGTACATCTGAAAGTTGTCAGTTCACTGTAGCTGTAACATATTTTTTCCATCTCTGGCCTCAAAACAGTCTGACTGTACATGTTCATCCTAACCTCTGGATTCACGTTATACTTCCAAAGATTCCATCCAGTGCATTGGAAACTGGGCAGAGGCCACATAAGCATTTTGTTCAAATCATATTTGAGGGGATATAGAATGACAGAAAGATAAAAATGCTCTTGTGTTTAAACAGAACAGCCGAATCTTCAGCTGAACACCTTTTAAAGTTAGCTGAGAGGAGACAGCTCACTAGCGCGTTTTAGGGTGACAATACAATGGTGAGTCAAGAAGCCCTGTAGTAGTACCAAGAGAACAATAAAGCAAGGAATAAGGAAGTGGATCAAGTAACCACAGATTTTCTCCATAACAGTCCTGGGAAGTCTTTGCAAAGTTTGAAAGTCTATCGTAAATTCTGTGTAGCATTTTCACCAGAGATTTCCTAGATTGTTCTCTAAAAGGTAACTAATAAATTGACAGGAGTGGATTGTCATAATAGTCTTGGCAAATTAATCACATCACTACAAATTAGCCTTCTTTAGCTACTTATTCAGAAATGACCTTTAACCACCAGAGTGACATTCCTAAGCCTAGTGGTGAATATTTCATCATATGATGACTCTCACTAAACCACTTACACTCTCTAAGTACACTAAACACCACCTTGGTTTTAGCATTCTTACAAATGTTGTTCCTGGAACTTTTTGCTTTTGTAATGAGCACTGATTAAAATTTGCCATAAAAAATAGTGCCTATTTATCCAAACGTAATAATTTACTTTTTTTTAAATGTTGACATGCTATAGTTTTGACATTTTTTTCTAGCCTCCTTCTCGGCTTCTCTTACCTGCTTTGCCGTTAAGACCATTTCAAATGTCTCCCTCTATTTTAGCTGTCTGAATAGCTTCCAAAAACAATGTAACAGTAGAGAAGATGTGGATGTCAGTTTATGTGATTAAAATCTCATACACACACAGGTGAAGGAGCAGATAGGCATGGTGCCAGGTAAGGGAACAGCAATAACTCCTCCAAGAAATGAGTTCCAGGGTTTCCCCAGGGTCACAGCACCAAGCCAGACAGACTCAAGAAGCGTTTGAACAATGCCCTCAGGCACATGGTGTGATTGTTGGGGATGTCCTGTGTAGGGCCAAGAGTTGGGCTCAGTGATCCTTGTGGGTCCTTCCCACTCTGAATATTCTGTGATTCTGTGGGTGTGAAAGGGTGAGAAGTCTGTACCAGCAGCTGAAGGGGAGCTGTGTTTAATCCTGAGACTTTGAAACTTGAAGCTGGCTCCCTTTGTTAATCAGAGCATGGTAAATGATTTGTGCATATATGTTAATAAAATCAGCATATGTGCACATATATATCTAATTCAAGACAGATAACTATCCTGCGAAAAAAAGACACATTACACGAATATTCGGTGTATATACAGATACATAAATAAATACAAAAGAAATTGCTTATGTTAAAGTTCTCAGCTTGAAAATAGTACATTAATTCAAAAACATAGTTACTGATGAAAGACTTAAAACAATAATTCTACTTGTCAGAATATAGAATATTTGTTTGTGTCTCATATATCCCTGAACACCTAATGAAGTTAATATTTCCTTTTTGCTCAGTATGGTAATCTTTCTACTAGAAGTGAAGAGGTATTTTATCTCTAAGGCAACTGCTCTTATTGAGCAAGAAGGGAAAATAATAGGCATTTATTACTGACTGGATTTTAAAAATGTCTTTCTTAGTTAAGCTATGTATATTATGAGGTGAACAAATAGTAATTAAAATATTGAATTTCCACTCTGGAAGAAATTCTAGAATTTAAAAAACACTTTAATTTGCAAGAAAAACTGTAACTGACAGAATTCCTTGTGGAAAGAAGATTTCTTTCAGAACAAAAAAAAAAAAGGCAGCCATATGTATTCTGATTTAGCTTTTCAAAGAATTAAACAAAGCCTGACCCAGTTGGGACCCAGTAGTCTGCCTCTAGCTGTAGTAAAAGCCTAGCAAAGTATTGAAGAAGAAACATAAGAATGTTTATATTCTTAAGAACATTGTTTCATGATATTACAACTGAGGTTCCTTTGTACTGGATCATACCACAGGGACACCAGTTTTAATATTCAACTTCCAACAGCTGGCATCTGCTGCTTTAGAGAAAGAGGAACAAATATAATTCTCCTAATTATCTGAATCATTATTCTTCGTACTTCATAAACTATGTCTGCCTCCTGGGTCTGTTTCACACTGATGTCAGTTTCTACCAGTTGTCTACAAATCATTACCAAACTCTAGTCCTTTTCTTTAGGTCTTGTTCCTTCTCTTTGTTTGAGAACCAAACATAACAGGTGAGCATATTTAATGCTGCAGCCATGCCAGGTTTATATGTATTCATCAGGAACACATCCCTTTGGATGTCTGCCAATAATGCTTAGATATTCCTCTAAAACTGCCTTTCATGTCTTTCAAAAGTCTCTTATTCTTTCTACTTATTGCTTCATTTGCTTACAAGCTTCAGCCTCTAAGGATCAACTCTGCTGAATAGTAAAGTATTACTAATAGAACAGAATATCCTTGTTAAGAAAAAGGCACCTTCATTGGTGTCCACAGACTTAATTTTTTAGGGTTTTTTTAATGTGTTTGCAAGAATCAAATTACTTACTTCATTATTGTCACCACCACTGCCGTAGCATTACTTGCCTCATAACTCTCTAAGACTACACAGCTTCTGGGTAGCATTCTGTGTGCTTTCGGTGGAGTGAAACAATGGCTGGTACACTTATGAGTGTCATCAAATCCTTCATGGTAGCATGCAACAATGTGGCTATGTCCTCAGACTGTACTTAGGGTTGATCATGAGAAACTTCCAACAAAATCAGGCATGAAATGGAAGTTTTTGGAGCACGGACTGTCTCTTAAGCTGAGTTTATACAGTGTCTGCTGTAGTATAACTTTGCTCTTGCCAATCCAAAGGTCCTTCTGTACCCAGCATGACTAATGGTGATTAGACAATATTAAAACAAAAAAAAATCAACCACAACATTTAAAATATTCCTTTTACATTCTGTTAATCTGTTACTAAGCAAAAAGTCACTACATCATTCTTTACATCTTTAATCCTCCGTCACACACTCTCAAAAGTGATATAGGTTAGGAGTAACTTCTGGATGAAAAATAGGGCATTAACCATATCTAGTGTAAATGAATTAAAGACTATTTTTTAATCAATATCATGACATCTTTGAATCTCAAATGCATTTTAAGAGCATGTGGGGGGTTTAGTAGGGAAAATATTAATACTATGATTTTTCAATAGCATTAAGAATTTCAAGATGAAAATAAAGTATTTTACAAAACCTACAGAAAGATGCCAGGAAACCAAAAAGGTTTTGACCAAACAAGGAAAGCAGGAATACTGAGTAATTTTAAATTTGGAAACTAAACACTGAATACTAGTAAGACTACATGCTAGGCCTATTTTACATTGACAGAAATTCAAAGTGTTTTGCAGAATAGTTGTTTTTGTGGGAATGGGTATAAAATTTTAGGTGTAAAGCCTATATGATTAATGTAGTGCGAAAAGAATCTCTCAGTTTGAATATCTAATTATCACAATCTGCAGTGGCTTTGAATTACACTGTGGATATTGCAATTGATGAAAAGAATATTGTATTTACAATGGCTGCACATGTGGTTGCTCTCTTAATTATAGTGAATTCCTCTATTGGTGTTGTTATTGGTAGCAATAGAAGCAGTAGTTTAGACTCACATAGGCTTTCATTGACTACTGAATAAAGTTTAAAAAAATCCTTCATGCAAGTTATCAGACTATCTAGCAGATGGGCAAATTTAGTAACAAATTCAAAATTCCTTAGCAGAATGAAAAATCATACCCGTTCAGCAAGTTTTCTGGTAAAGCAAAGCAAAGCAAAGCAAACAATCAGACAAACAAAACCATAAAACCCCCAAACCCCCAAACAAAAAAAACACCCAACCACCTACCTCCCAAAAACCCCAAACCCAACAACCAAACAAAATAAGTGTGTTCATTCTTTCCAATAAGACTGAACAGAGCCTTAGAAAATTCTCATCCCAGACCTGGTAACTGCTAGGCACAGATTTTCCTAGCAGAGAACACTGGGGTGACTCACCACAACAAGACAGAGTAAACATGGTGTGTGTCCACATGGGATTCCACAGCAATCATACAGCCTCCTCTTAGCTGCATCTGGTTTGTGTAGTCTAAAATTACTAAAATTCAGAATTATTTTAGATTATTTTAACATTGTCTATATTTACAAAAGGGTAAATTCAATTCTCCATTGGATTTACTTAATTAGACCACTTTTTAAAGAGTTTCAGACCCCTCCTTCTCCTTCAGTCAGATATTTGTTCCCTTGAGATACCAGCACTGCTGGTACTTATGACAGACAAGAAGCAAGAAATTTTTCGTACTTATTCTGGCCATTTTATGTAAATAGACTTACCCATTTCAAACAGAACCGTGCCCAAATTCATGTGTTTTATATTTCAATATCTGTGAAAGAACAGTGCTTTGTTGGATAACATCAAGAACAAGATTTTAAATATATTTAAGTATTCAACTGTTGAGAAAGATAAATACTGGAATCACCAGAAAGTAGAAAAAAAAAGAAATTATGTATTTAACTCTTACTAATTTGACTGGGAACTGAGTTGTGAAGTCTTCTGGAAAACCTATTGAGCAAATAGCCTTTTAATTA
>NW_008677658.1:208688-211315 GCF_000695815.1 Acanthisitta chloris | reverse complement strand
CCTACATATATCTTTTGGAAATATTTTATCTGTACATCTATACATGGTCTTCAACATGTGTGTGTGTATATGTGTATATATATTTCCTCATCACCTTTTAAAATTAACAATGACAATTTGGAGGATACTTTTGACTGTTACCTCAATATTTGGTACTGATGGCATTTCTGTTGCCTCCAGGCACAATACAGGCTTACTCCTAAAGTTAACTACAGAAATGTTAATATCATCTGAGGAGGTTCAGATCACAAATGACAGATCCTTTCTTCTTCAATGCAATCTGTATTACTGGTGTATGCTACTTCCAACATAGCTTAAAAAGTTACTGCTATGGTTCCAGAACTCAGCTTTATTCTGCTCTGGATAACAGAGAATAGGATACAACATGTAACAGTTTTGACAAAGACTTATTCTTGCAATTAACATCACAGAAAGTGGGTCCTCTTATTGGTCATACCACTCTGAACCTCACATTTTTTAAATTATTTAGATATTTTCATAAATAATGTACTCAGGCTACAGATTTCACTGTATAACTGTGCTGGAAACATTGGGTGAAACATGCAAAATTGATTTCCAAAGTATAGCAAAGAATTTTCTCAGGAATGCATTTGCTCCTCAGAGAATGAAAAGGAAGGAGAGAAAAAGTGGTTCATTAAGTTGTCTTGCAACCAAAAGCAGAAACATCTGCTAAAATCCTGAGCAACCTGATGGCTAGATGCAGCAAGGGAAGTGGAAGAATTGGATGTGCATTTCACTTTGTCTTAAGCTTCACAGACTTAAAAGAATATTATTTAAAATAGTATCCTTAATGTGTGGCTTTGATCTGAAATATGGGTAGAGAAATATTGTACCTGATCAGTCATAATATGTACGGTTAAATGACTGTTTGTTAATATACTTTTCTGTTTACATTTGTCTATTTGCTATTACAATGTGAAGAAAGTTCTTTGAAGGCAAGAAACAAAAAAACAAAACAAACAAAACAAAATAAAACAAAAGCAAGCATATGCTTGGTAACCTTTTGGCATGCCAAGAAACACAAACACGAAGTACATATACTCTGTGAGATTTGACTTCTCTTCCAGATCTGATGCTGAGGATGGGCAAGATAAGGAAAATGTAGAAGACATGTTTTTGCCTATTTTCTATGTAATTCACAATTTTTGTGGTCTGCATTTGTTTACACATTCACTTTCCTACTGAAAAATGCCTTTTAGGGGTCAGAATAGATTACTATAAACATAGAACTTTAGACGAAATTGTAGCAACCAAATATATGACTGCATAAGCCCATTTGATCCTATAACTAGAACTTCACGGGTTTTACTCTTCTGCTTTTGTTGCTCCTGGATTACATCAACATAGCAATGTGATTACTTAATGACTGCAGAGTCTGTTCAAATGAATCTATTTCCTAGAGATTCCTCAATGGCTTGAGGAATTACCTAGGGAAACAGAGCCTCACATACTAACTAGGCAGGGAATAACTGTCAAATATTTAGAAGACTTGCTTTCTTTCTTGAAAGTATTTGCTACATTTAGGGTATTTCTAATTACAGTTTTGTAATTTGTAACAGGCCCTTATTCACCAGGTCATTGAATGAGAGCTGATTCAGCCTTTACCTTATCACAAAGATTCTGATTACATGAAGGACTGATTAGCTTTTTAGAAACCTCAAAATAGTTGTGTCGGAACAGAAACAAGAATACTTTGTATATATTTTTTCTATTACAACCATGTAGAGCAGGTTCCTGCTCTTAGGCTTAGTCTCAATTAACTAATTTTCTCATTAAATTACAGAAAATCCTTTGCAAACTCTTATTCTTATTTATGATGTTTTACTTTCTACCATGTCTGTAACTCAATGATCACAGCCTCAAATTAGGAGAGAGATGGTGCTGCAGCACACCATCAAGTCATGACCTTTACAGACCCAAGGAGTGCAGTTCTTCACAGCTTCCCCCTGGAATTAGGTCTCTGCTGTGTCTTGTAGTGGGTCCAGGAGCCCACCAAGGTAAGGATGGGGCAGCTACCATGTGATGAAAACCTGCAGTGATGCTTGAAGTGCTCAGCACCCAGGACCCAAAAGAATGAGACACTAAGAGAATCAAGAAACAAACCACGTACACACACATGGCACTGCATCAAACCTTCACTGAAGTTCTGTTCTGAGCCAGAAGATTTTTCTTCTCGTGATTTGGTGGTATGAACAAACCCAAGTGACTTGAGACAGCCCTACACACAACTCCCCCTCCACTTGTAGTTCTGTTGCAACAGCTAGCAAGTGGTGGGAGGGTGCCATGACCCTCTGGCTTATCTTTTTATTGCTAATTTGTTCTCCAACTTGAGTGGGTGAGAAGTGGTCTAAGAGTCACATCTCTCCCCCTGCCATGAACTGTGACAGCAAAAGCCAATGAAAAAGGCAAAGTATATCGACTTAGCCCCATGTGCATGTATAAGAATGAAACCCAAAAGTTTCCTTGGGGAGAAAAAAAAAAAGGAAAACTAGTAAGAAGAAAAAGAGGCTGAGTCACCAAACAAAAAAGGAATAGAAAATGTTGTGAAAGTGCTGTCCTCTGAAGGATGTAGGAGCTTAATATCTGGGTATTTTCTTTTCAAATGA
>NW_008677658.1:192487-208658 GCF_000695815.1 Acanthisitta chloris | reverse complement strand
GCAGGAATGGGAATAGATTGTTGCTTGAGTTATCAGCAACAATAAACGGTGCTGATCAATTCTTTAAATTACAAGGTGGAAATAATCATAGCAGAACACATTATTGGGCACATTTGGTGCTGCTCTGGAATGAGAATGGTACTTTTCAGTAAAAAAGAAGTGAATGCACACAGAAAATTCAAGTAAAAAAATATCTTTACTGCTACTGAGGCTGTGTGTGGTTTTCTTGAGGTTTAAGGTGAGACTTTTTTTAATATATCTTTATTCCAAATGTCATATCTGAAATTTGAACTCTCCTTGACTCTTTGCTCACTTGTTCTGACACTCTCTATGCATGCCTGACCCACAGAGCTACTCACACATGCTGTATTCTGAGACCTCCCTCTGGGTATGGGTGAAAGTTTTTGGAAGAACCTCAAACAACGCATCTTTTTTTCTGTGAACTTTGTATTACAATAAAGTTGACTGCGGAGAAAACAGTTCATTCTTCTGTATATCCTGTGCAGAGCACTAACCTTGACAGAACAAGGACATTTTTTCAAACATAACAAGAACTGTGTTCAATTTTTTTTTCTGTATTACATATAAATAGGCTTGTTTCACAGCAGACATATATGGGGTTTAGTTCTGGGAGTACTTTTATCACTGTTTTATTTCCTGAACAAATTAATTTATTGTAACAGTTGTTTAAAAATTTGCTTCCCTTTCCTTCATTTTATTTAATAGAAACATGGAATCATAGTATCACAGAATCATAAAATGGTTCAGGTTGGAAGGCACCTTAAAAGATCTTCTAGACCAAGGGCAGGGACACCTTCTAATAGATCAGGTTGCTAAAAGCACTGTCCAACCCAACCTTGAAATTTTGCATGATCAGCCATGTCTCTGGGCAACCTGTTTGAGTATCTCACCACTCTTATAAAAAATTTTCTTACTTGTGCCCAATTTAAACCTATCCTCTTTTAGTTTAAAAATGTTGCCCCTTATTCTGTCACTATAAGTCTTAGTAAAAAGTCTTTCCTGTCTTTTTGATAAGAATCATAGAAACATAGAATTTTAGGGGTTGGAATGGACCTTACAGATCGTCTAGTCCCAATCCATCCTGCCAAGGGTAGGAATATCTCCCCAGTAGACCAGGTTGCTCAAGGCCCCATCCAACTTGACTTTGAACACTGTCAGGGATGAGGAATCCACTACCTCCCCAGGCAACCTATTCCAGCGTCTCAACACCCTGATACTGAAGAACTTTTTCCTAATATCTAGCTTAAATTTACACCCCTTTAATGTGAACCCATTACCCCTCATCCTACCACTATAGTTCCTAACAAAGAGTCCCTCTCCAGCTCCCCTGTAAGCCCCCTTCAGATACTGAAAATCTACTATGAGGCCTCCACGCACACCTACAGCTCAAGCAGAGATGTGATTAAGACCAGCCCTGCAGAGAAATACTTGAGGGTGATGGTTGACAAAAGACTCATCATGACCCAGTAGTGTGAGCTAGCAGCCCAGAAAGCTAACCAAACCCTAGGCTGCATCAAAACAAGTGTGGCCAGTAGGTTGAAGGAGGTGATTCTTCCCCTCTACTGTGCTCTCATGAGACCCCACCTGGAATTCTGTGTACAGTTCTGGTGCCCTCAACATAAGAAGGACATGGAATTGTTGGAGAAAGTCTAGAGGAGGGCCATGATGTTGATAAGAGGATTGGAGCGTCTCCCATATGAAGACAGGCTGAAGAATTTAGGGCTGTTCACCCTAGAAAAGAGAAGGTTGCTTGGAGACCTCATAGCAGACTTCCAGTATCTGAAAGGGCCTACAGGGAAGCTGGAAAGGGACTCTGTTAGGAACTGCAATGATAGGACAAGAGGAATGGGTTCAAATTGAAAGAGGTAAAATTTAGATTAGATATCAGGAAAAAGTTTTTTACTGCGAGAGTGGTGAGACACTGGAACAGGTTACCCAGGAAGGTAGTGGATGCCCAACCCTAGCAGTGTTCAAAGCCAGGCCATATGAAGCCTTGAGCAACATGGTCTGGTCAGAGGTGTATCTCCCCATGGCAGGGGGGACTGGGACTAGATGATCTTTAAAATCCATTCCAACCCCTTAACATTCTATGAATCTATGAATCATTCAAGCAAGATTTCATGGTGCTGAAATGGGCTGACTTCTCAAGCTGATCAAAGTCCCTTGGGATGGCATCTCATCCCTCTAACAAATCAACCACATCACTCAGCTTGGTGTCATGCACAAACTTGCTGAGGGTGCACTCAATCCTACTATGTGATTAATGAATATATTAAATAGTATTTGCCCCAGTATGGACCCTTGAAGGACACTACATGTTACTGATTTTTATTTGGACATTTCCACAATCTTCTTTGCAGTACAGTAAGAAGTATAGATTCGTGCTCTATTGACACACTTTTTTGCAGGAAGCTCTTCTGATTCTTCAAAACAATTTCATGTTGATACGTGTAAGTTATTGTACCACTATTAGTTTTTCAGTCTGGAAATCATCATTTAGTGTCAAGATCTAGTAGTCTATGATATCGAAAACAACCCTTTTTCCTATTAAAAACAGAAGGTAAGGGAGTGCATTTGGTTCAGATTTGTAAAAGGTTTGGGAAAGACTTCTGTGTCACTACCACATTAATACTGATAGAAATATTTTTCAGTTGGAATATAATTTGCTGCCTTGGACTGCTGAGAAGTTTGCAGGAAACATCAGTTTACTTGGTAATGCACAATGAAGAAAGAAACAATACATGTGAAAGGTGATTACAGAATTTTCAGTTGTGTTCACCTCCAAAATGTACTTCTATGAAAAATCAAAATAAATTTCCTGTGCTTTTATCCTGGACAAATATCATGATGAGTTGAAGCTATAAACCACTGTATTGTAAAGTCCACTGCCCTCGCATTTCACATCAGGCTTCTATCCAATGTGAAAGATCTATTTGTCCCTAACTTTTATTCAGAAGCTGTGTGGGATTGCCACTACCATCAACTTTTCCACAGGCCTGTACTTAGAGCTAATCAGGATTCATGTTGGTTTTGGAATGAATTTGGCAATAGTGTAATATTACTTCTGAATCTCGGGAATTTTGGTTTACCTGTAGCTAATAGTCAGTACCATTGCTTCACTGAACATGCAAGTAAGTGTCAATGTGGTGTTTTGAGGAAATAATAAGCCTAATTACTTTTTCTTCATTATTTATTTTTTCAAGAGGGGATGTTTGGTGAACATAAAAGATCATCACTGGTAAAAACGATTGAATCAGACTGTTTTGGGTATCCAGAATTTTTCTATTCTACACTAAAGCTTTCCTAGCCACTCTGAAGAAAACTTATTTTTACTCATGAATTCTTGATCAGAGAACTTAATATGGGTGGTTGATAGATTGGCAAGCCAAATCTCAAAAAAAGAAGGCCTTTTTTAATGTAATGGGAATTCAGTCTCCTGTCAAGTCAGAGAAATAACTCAAAGTGCATAAAGCTAAACCTGTGTATGTCCCTGCAGAATTCGGACCTGACGTTCTGAGAGAAGGGTAAAATAGTACGGGATTAAAGAGCTCTGCTTACTCCTCTGACATGCTGTAAAGTTTCTGCTTTGCTCAAGAAACATGGAAATGCCTAGAGAATGTGATTCTGTGTTTTATTAATGTATAATCTGAGTTCACAGCAATTTAGGAGAAGGTGGAAAATAGTATAATTCTCAACATTTTGACAGGACTTGTTTAGTTCATTTCTTCACACTTTGAAAAAGAAAATTATGCTTTCATTTGAAACTTTCTTTGACAGAGTTTTCATGACTGACATATATAGTTAATTTCTCTGTACATGTTTAGCAGTGCTGTAGCAGAAATATTTCTGCATGGTTTAGTTTCCCTGATTATCCAGGTTCTGAAACCTATCTAGATGAGGCTATCCCAAGCTGGTGTATAACTGGATTAGTAATTATTTATGCTTTACTCTTTTTTCTTTTTTTCCCCCCCATAATTCACTGTTATAGTTGAACTGCCCTAATTTTAGCATCTGAAATATGCTTCCAATGTACAGTAATGTAAATAATGTAGTAAGAAAAGACCATGGAAATGTGTCAAATGACTTTTATTTTTTTGGTCCATTATTCTGTTAATAAACGTAAGTAATAAGAGCTTTCTTCATACAGTGTTGTCACATTTATACTGAAAGGAAAGACAGCACATGTGACAAAATATTATTCTGCTACAAGACAAAAGTAATTTATGGGGCACTCAGTTAATGCTACTGTACTGAACAAAATAATCATTCATGTTATATTTAAATAGTCACATTATCCTCTAAAAATACTTGAAAATTCCAGGAGCTAGTCATGGGGAAATGTTGGTTCTTGTTTTCTTAGATCCAGTTCATCCTCTTGAGCCTCATATTCAGATTTCTTCATGGTTAACACAGACTATGCAAAAATATTAAGGAATATTAATTTCAAGTGATCAGGAGCTGGAATTTCTGTTGCATAGGAAAGTTTAACTCATCAATGTCTTTGATATTTTTTCCTATTAATCTGATGAGCACAAAGCTAGATATCAATTAACTACCTTCAAAATTTGATTTAGCTTGACACATTTTATTATGCCTGCACATGACACACTGGTATTTTTGCACAAATAATGAGAAGGATCAAACTATGTAAAATCAAGGCAAAAAAAAGGTGGAGTGCAGTGAATCAGAGGAGAAGCAACTGAAAACTGCATAAAAACATATAAGTACCTCACAGAAAGAAACATATAGCAAATTAGTCATACAGCTACTGTTGACAGTAAAATTTTGTTGTTTTTTTTTAACTGAGATGTCAAATGTTGATAAAGGACAGAGAAAGCTGACATGTAGGATTCGCAGAATGTATGTTTGACCCATGGAATATTATGGAAATAACTGGTTTAAAGTAATAGGCTGTCATTCCCTGGGAGATCTCTCTAAATGGTGGAGAAGAGGGGAAATCTGTTTGCTACTGAAAGCAAAAGCCAGAAAATAAAATATTTTGAAAACTGGCTTCAATAAGTACTAGTCCAGTGGTCAGTGTAGTATATTCAGTGCAAAGAAGATAGAGTTCACTTAACAAGCTAATCTGGCAACAATGTAAAAAGGAAGTATTGAAGATAAAATATGATTTGTTTGTTGGGGTTTTTTTTTAATAAGCAGCAGGCAGAAGTAGTGCGGCAACAGTTGCATAAGAAATTACTCAATCTGACACACTTCGCATATATAATGATTTTCTTCCTGTGAAATTCCAGAAAATTATGTGGGATAGAATAACTATTTTGCACACATTGCTATTAAAAATATGCCTAAAATGTTAGGTTGTTTCACCTTAGCATTATTGCAGCTATTAGTTAGAAATCTATCTCAATAAATGCATTGAAAACCTACTAAGGAATAGCTTTATGAGACTTACAAATCTCTCTCTGCAGGATGTCAGGTACCCTCCTGTTAGTAAAGAAAACAAGCTAGTTTGAACCATCCATCTTCATTTGAAAGGTAGCAAAACCAGATCTTTCTCCTAAGACAGTAGTTGCCTGATTTGTCAAATGTGTAAATATAAATGAGAAATTGTTAACCAAAACTACTATATTTCTTTTTCATTCTGTAGCACACACTTGAAATATGTCAGCACTAATATCCCTGTCAGTAATTATGAAGCCCCTCAAGGCTGTTTGTTAGACACTACATGATACATTTTACACAATAGCAGCTTCTGGGGATATTCATATTTTGCTTCAGAAGGTAATAATTAGTTATGCATAGTCTCATAACAGATCCTGTACAGAAGTCCCTCATTTACACAAGGAGATAAAGAATGAAAGCTAAGAAGTAAGAATTTCTTTCCACTGCTGCACTTGAGGAAAACAGCTAGGTTGAATTTTGAGGTCTAGTCTGAGTCTGCTTAATGCTTAGAATGTCATTAAAATTTTATTGAACACTTCCTTATGCTTTAAATTACATCTAGAAAATTCATAGTGCATTAGGTTATTTTATGCATGGCCTATATTGAGCATCAGGGGCAATACTGTCCATCTTTATTGTTAATACAGAAAGAAAAAGCAGTCTTCTTTCATTATGCATCCCGAGCAAAGGCCAAGTGAAAGTTTTGTTGACATTGCAATCCAAAGTAGCAACACTACAGATGTAGGCACATAGCTGTCTCTATCCTTGAGAATCTGCATTCTGGGGAAGTTCTAGTGTCAAAATCTTCATTCTTTCACTCTGTCTTCTGCTACCCATTTTGGAGCTGTATTGTCTTCTGTTAACCATTTTGAAGCTGGATGGTGAACACCAGTACAGGCAACAAAGAAAGAACAAATGGGACACACCAAAGATGAATTATAGAGCATGCTTTAGATCGGTAATTGTTTCTCTGTGAAGAAGCAAAAATCAGAGCCTAATGAATAATTTATTCCCTTTCACAATCTCCTGTTCCTCCCTAGACAGAGGCCTAACACTGAACAGCAATATCTATACAAATAGGGGTGCATCTGTGTCATTGTTGCTACTGTGTGGTAGTGGCATGGATTTAGGAGTTTGCTTATTATATGAATTCTTGAGTTTCTGGACCAAACTCACAAATTAATTAAATTGTTATTTTCTGAAACCATATCTGACACATTGACTGTGATAAATACAGCATATTTTCAGCCTTAGAGTCTCTCAATGAACTTGTGAGTGATATTTTCTGAACCCATCCCCTGCATATCTTGGCACATGGTTCTACTTTTCAAAGACCGATGCTGTAGTGACTTCAAAGATCCTGAGGTAGTGCCAAAAATCAAGTGAAAGGTTAAAAAATGTTATAATGAAAAATATGCTTGCATTTAGTTTTCAACACCAAAAATTACATGGTTGATCTTAGATCACACTCCTGTGTAATTCAGGTACTCTCCTGTAAGAGTATCCTTAACTCATAGAAATATAACGGGGAAATCCATTAATAATTTTGCTATAATGAACATACTATTGAGGCTGCTGAAGATACACCTATGGGAATGGAATTAAGGATGGAAATCAGGATGGAATATTACAGCCACCTTGTGATAGCTACCCATATGGACACTCATGTTACAGTGCAGAGTAACCTATATCCTCCATAAACATGAGTAATTTATTGTGTTGCAAAATAAGAATTTAAAATCAGTTATTTTAATGTGAAATAGATTTGTTTACCTATGACATGATAGGTAGTTTTCTGACCATGTCAAAAAAAAAAAAAATTGGCCTGTGATTTCTTTAGTAGGAGAAATATTCTCCATGTTCCATACAAATGTCTTACAGTGGCACAAAGGCAAGATATTGTAAAGGTTGTATTTGGGACAAATTGTATCTTTCCTAAATGAAAATCTTCAAGTTATCAGAGAGATTATTCAGTCCCTACAAAGATTTTTTGAGCTAGGAAAGGAGGATGAGTTATGGGATGCAGATGATATAATTAAATGACCCCTTTGAAAAAAAATTTCTATGAAGCAAAGAAAAATATAAGCACCATTTAAATAAACTAATCCAAAGCATATTACGCACCTCTCAAAATGAAATTTTAATTTTCTAGAATATGTACTGAGGGTAAAAGCAGCAGTTTGCTGCTGCTGCTGTTTGCAGTTTTATAAATCTACAGTAACATGTTACATTAATTTTTATTAAAGAAGCAGGAGATCATCAGAAAAAGCGTTTCAATTTCATTTATGATCCTTCATCCAATTGTATTACTCTTTTGCAAAGTCACCTTTCTATATGCGAACTCATAGTGTAACTGTACAAGCTACTTCACTGGGCTGGATATGAGAGGGAAAGAAAGAGGAAAAGAGTGAGAGAGAGGAAAGTAGAGCTGCAATACATATGTATAGAAGCATATAGAGGTAAGAGAGAAAGAATGTCTTTAATTAAGTGTATTAAAAAGGACTCAGCAAAAATTTAATAAAACCAAATATAATTAATAGCTTCAGACCTGAAATATGATTACTTATTGCTATGAAATATCACTATCAATATTACTAGAACTTATCAGTATACAGTAAACTCTTGTTGCTGAACCAACAGAACTATGCTCAGGTTTAAATAAATATGGCAAAACCGCCAGGACTGATGGGAAGAAAGGGGTGGAAAACTCGAGATGGGGCAGTGCAAAAACAATAACAAGAGGATGAGTTTTTCACTGGAAGCTTCTCCCTCCTGAGTGCAAATTTTTCACAGGAATCTTCCCCCACTCCGTGAGGATTAGACTTGCAGGATGCTATCTCTTCCTAAACTGTCCCTGTCCTGTGGCTTGTTAGAACTCATTATCTCCTGCTGTTAATAAACGCGGTACTTAAAGTGACACTGACCTCGTCTGAGTCATCATTTGCCACGGGAATTGCCTTAACCCCCTCCCACTCCTAATTCGGAATGGGACTGCTGGCTAAAATCTAGTGTGATTAAAATTATCAGAATTTTAACAGTAGGTAGAATTAATTTGTGCATATAAAGCAAAAATTAATGCTGTGCATATGAAAGTTTGGGCTAAAAATAGTAAAATATATAATTATATTGTTAAAATCCTATGTTTATGCAAAAACAAAATTGCCCTGCAAAAACACGGGGTTAATTCTGTTTTAAAACCTTTTTACTTTATTTGCCTCACATTTGAACTCTTAACTGTACAATCTTGATGTTAATTTAGGAGGTTTAAAAATAAAATAATTCACTGCAGCTAGAAAGAGATATTAGGAAAGCAAGACCAGTAGAACTTCCAAAGTACAAGTTTGGCATCTTCTCAGTTACAATTGCACTGAAGTAGTTTATGTATTTGATATCTATTTTATATTATTTAGAAATTGCTTACAGTGTTTGTAATAAAGAGTATGCCTTTTTAATCTTTTATTCACTCCTGGGTTTGATTTAATATCTGCATGGCAATTAATGTAATGAATTTAGAGAGAGAGACTGGGAGGATAGAGTTCTTTTGGAGCAGCCACCTGGCATACATCAGTTGCTATGGTGATTCCCCAGATGTGTAAAGAAGTAGAGGAAAAAATAATTATTCAGTATTCCCATGGTAAAAGAAAAAAATCTGATTGATAAACAGCAAAGTATTAGGAGTCGAAGTCTGGATTTTGAAACCACAAAGAAAAATGTAACACTACCCTACCTAAGAAGCACTAGGAGGGAACAGCAGGAGTTTCAGTATATGTTTGAGCAGTGAGTAACCTGCAACGTCTAGCGCACTGGATTAAGAGATGATGCCCTTCTGTTCAAGTGCCATTTCCTGCTCAGATTTGTAAAGGAGAAAGGTCCCCTGAGAGCATATCTGAGGAAGAAAACATGCAACTTGTTTCTCCTTGTCTACCCCAAATTCTCAATGATGGTCTCATCACAGGGTAGAACAAGGAAAACAGAAAGGGAGAGGAGAGAGTTTTACTATTTGTCTTGCTCTGCAAAAATTGTGTGTCACAGTTATGATTTCATGTATAGCCAGATTTCAAAATATGTGTTCCAGCAGCAGGTTGAGCAAAAAATATCCCACTGCCAAATATTAAACAGTACTACTGCTTCTGTTCATGCTTCTCAGAGGCTTGTTTTGCTGCACCTATGCTCAAATCTATAACTACCTCATGAACTGTTACATCACTTACACAAACACACAAAGAAGAAAAGGTCTTGAATATGAAATGAGGCCAGTGAATCTTACTATTTATTTCACACTGCATTGGGGCCTATTCCAGCAGCATATTTCTTGGGATTAATCTAGATTTGTCACAATGGAAGGCAACATAACATTTTGCAAAGTGGGTATTGAAGCTAATTGGAACCTAACGATGTATAGTGACAATAATTGGTTGCAAAATAAATTCTGTGAAGAAGACTATTGTATTAAATGACATAGAAATAATAGCTCTAGAATTCTTTCTCCCTAGTGATTTTCAGACAAAGAAGATGTGCATACAGAAACAACATTAACTGTACCAGAGAGAAGAGTGCAGAGCCAGAAGGGTATCCCTATGTTCAGCAATGCCAGAAGCCACCAGGGAAGGGAAGAAAGAGAAATTGAATGCCTATAGTTGAAAGTCTGTAGCTCCGAAACATCAAAACACCTCATTAACATTCCTTCCCCTGAACTCTGTATGGCACTTTTTTCCCCTCTCTTTTTTCCCACAGCAGCTGACAGATCTGTCCTTGGTTCCCATATTTACTTTTAATAATATAACCTGGGGAGATGCAACAAAAATATGCATCCTACAATATTGCACAAACGTAAACATATCTTATATGATACTTACTAATAAAGTCACTTGTAATGGTTAAAAAATGCTTCAAGAAAGAACTAACTACCTATTAAGTGCAGATTTTTCATTTACCATTCTTTGGAAGATGCGACAAACATGTTTCTCTGTCTTGGTTCCAGACTACAATTTTAAACAATCGAAAGGTAAATAAATAAATAACTCCTCTCTTCAGTGGAAAATATGGCAGTTTACAAATTAGCTAATTGAATGAGATTAAAAATCATGTCCCTCCCAGACCCAGACAATAACACCTACATGCAAACAAATAAATTTAAGCAAGGGGAGATATCAAATGCATTATAACCATCCAAGGTCTACTCTTACTCAGTTGCTGTAAGAGACCTTTAAGAAATGTTTGTTCTGACATTGCCTGGCTTTGATGGCTTTGATGACTTGTTGTGTGGCAAAGGCCTGGTTGTTTGCCTCAGAGCTTGCTGAGCCACAGGATGTCTCCAGCTATGAAAATATTGTGGCTGCCAAGACAGCAAGGTGCCATTTTCCATGCAGATTCCACCAAAATTCTCTTGCTACTGATATAATGGCCAAAATCCTCTGGCTGCTGAGGTAAGAGACTCCACTGTTTACCCTAAATCTCTGGCTGCACCTGAATCGCAATTTATTCAGGACACTTGTGAGGTGCCTGTGCTGGGAATCACTATGTGCTGATCCAGCAACTCAAGGGAATCTGATCTATCAGCACCCTGAGAGAGTCCCATAAAAGTCCACACACAGTCCAGCATGAATCCACCACTAAAGAAAAGATGACTACAGGTCATCAGAATGCCACTGGATCCATGGTGGTGACTATCCCTGCTTCCATATCTTAAATCTTGCTTACTTCCCCCTTTCCTGTTTCTGCCTCTCCTATTGCCCTTTACCCCCTCCCCATCCCTTCTGTGACCAACAATTAAATCTCACTCAGCCACACACAGTCCAGCATGAATCCACCACTAAAGAAAAGATGACTACAGGTCATCAGAATGCCACTGGATCCATGGTGGTGACTATCCCTGCTTCCATATCTTAAATCTTGCTTACTTCCCCCTTTCCTGTTTCTGCCTCTCCTATTGCCCTTTACCCCCTCCCCATCCCTTCTGTGACCAACAATTAAATCTCACTCAGTAACAGTATTTGACCTCATTTGTGTCTTAATTCACATTGGGGGGATCGACCCTCCTGTGCTATCCCTGCTTCCATATCTTAAATCTTGCTTACTTCCCCCTTTCCTGTTTCTGCCTCTCCTATTGCCCTTTACCCCCTCCCCATCCCTTCTGTGACCAACAATTAAATCTCACTCAGTAACAGTATTTGACCTCATTTGTGTCTTAATTCACATTGGGGGGATCGATTGAACCCTCCTGTGTCTTATTGGACCAGAATAGTTGCACATTTTAGGGTTTTTTTCAGGTTATTAATGAAAGGGAGGAAGAAAATAAGGAAAGGAGGTAGTGGTAGAGAACAAGAAGGGAAGGAAGGAAGGAAGGAAGGAAGGAAGGAAGGAAGGAAGGAAGGAAGGAAGGAAGGAAGGAAGGAAGGAAGGAAGGAAGAAGGAAGGAAGGAAGGAAGGAAGGAAGGAAGGAATCCTACTTCCAACAGCCAAAATGGGGGGAGTTCATATTGAAGATGATTCTGACCTGTAGCTTCTATTCTTTATATAAATCTTAAATTCAAAATTTTCAAAGCCAGAAGCTAGGGCAAAGACTAAGTTGCAGTTCAAATACAAGGAAACCATTTTGTCTGAATTTATTTTTGTGTTTAAATTAGCAGCATGACTGTAAAGATTTAATGTTCTCTCTTCACACAGGTAAAGAATATTAAAGTTTCTTAGAGCAACTTACTGGAATGATGACGTCAGCTGTTTATACACAACCTGGAAAAGCAGGAATTGAGAGTGAAATTAAGAGGTAATTTCAGGGACATTGCAGTGGCATTGACAAATTATTTTATGCTTGTCACCATTGTGGCAGTTGAAGAAGTTCCTCCACTTTTTTAAAAACTGTAAATTATAGTTAATGTAAGATAACTTTTATCCTAATCCTCAATTATTCTATGTATCAAAAGACCACCACTGAGTGCATATATCCTTTTACATTTGTTCTGGATCTCTTCCCCTTGATGTATGTAATTGGTTTCTGTGCCCATTTAAATAAAACTATTCTGGGAATATTGTCCCACAAGAATAGCAATTATGTATTTGCTTTTAATAAATGGTATAGACCCATAAGTCTCCAGGTACTTACAAATAGTCATACAGGTTTTGTAACTTCTTGTATGTGGGCTTAATCGAAGAGTCTGAAAATCATTACTGCTCAGGGACACAAGCTCATGCATTTTCTGTCATCAAAGGAATAAAAAAACAGCCAGGGGCAAACCTCACTTCTGTGACAGGATAAAGTTCATTGGCAGCAGAGTTAGCATGCAGGTAAGCTGCCAGTTATACAGTGAGGACATGAACTCCCTCGTGTGATGTTGATAGTTATTCTTTAAGAGTAGTCTGCTTGCAAAGACCAAGTTCGCGGCAGTGGCTAAGGCAAAGCTAAGAAGAGTGCTGCATGAATCCTCAAATCCTTCTCCCGTGGCAGGTATTTGGATTGCTACTTCAGTCAGAGATGTCAATAGCAAAAGTAGCTCTAGCACTTAAGCCAGAGAATATGTTATGTTCTGTGTCTCCTGCTTTGTGCTTGTGCTTGTTTTGACTGGGATGGAGTATCTTCTCAGTAGATGATACAGTGCTATGTTTTGGATTCAGGATGAGAATAATGTTGATGACATACTGATAGTTTGGTTTCTGCCAGGTTGTGTTTATCTTAAATCAAGAACATTTTCTTTCTTATGTCTCATGCTCTGCCAGTGAGAAGTTACACAAAAGAACTGGGAGGGAGTACAGCCTGGACAGGTGACCTGAACTATCCAAAGGTATATTCCACACCACAGAATGTCATGCCTAGTTGTAGTGCCCTGTTCCGCTAGGGGGGAAGGTAACTTTGAATTACTCCGGCCAGTGTGTGGGATAAATAACACAATTCTCAGGAGGTTTAATGAGAAATAATTGTAACTTATGAACTTTGTGTCTCCTGTGTGGAATAAGACACTTGACAAAAGGCAAATTAGCAAACTTCACAGCATTCAAACACAGTGCAAACCTTAACTCAGCACAAAGTCCTTAGCCAGGCAAGGAACATGGCACTTAATGAGTCATTAAGTGGATACTTCTTAGTTTGGCTTGCAATTTCTATATTGAGAAGAAGAAGGTAAGAGAGGAAAAAGAATAAGAAAGAAAAAGAGAAAAACAGATGAGAAAGAGTGAGAGATAGCACCACCCCTGGCTCTAGCATGGTTTCAGCTACTTTGAATCCAGAGTAGCACAGCACCACACAGCACATGCCTCACTGTCGTTTTATCTGTTCCCTTTGCCCAGGGCCTGTACCAGCATGAGCTCACACTTGGCACTGCACTTTAGGCAGAGCCAGGGTGCTATCAGCATCCATCTCAGGGCTTGCAGCAAGGCCATGTAGTCAACCACTACCATTTCAGGGCTTACATCAGAGTCATGTGGTCAAGCAACGCCGTTCCAGTACAGACCTGCCCTTACCTTCTAAGGCTTAAGGGGTGGGGGAGAGGGAGCAGTACATTGCTGCACCTATGCAGAACTTGTCCTGTTCCCCCACTGCTTTCCCACCTCATTGTTTTGAGCCAGGCAGCCTTTCCTCCAGTCTCTGGCACCAAGGTTAACACAAGGGTTAACACTTTCTTTTTGCACGATGGGCTATATTAATATGTCAGTCGTTCACTTACGAAGTTAGCAATAAATAAATAAATAATAAAGTGCTAGATCTTGTGAGGTTAAGTTGCCTTCAGCTAGATAGGTCATGGAAAGAGAAGATGAGGGAGGAAACAACTGAAAGGATTGCATAAAGGAGCAAAATAAATAGAGTGATGGAGTTTTTGGTAAGAAATGTAGGGGAAAACCAAAAAAGGAAAAAAATGTGAGGAAAATAAAGCAGAAGGGAAACAAGCAGAAGAACAAAGAAAACTAAAAGCAGAGAAATTCGCTTGATCACTTAGGAAATAAAAAGGCAGATCATCTAGGATACAGTAATGGAGAATCAATTGCTGAATGTTTTACTATCCCACTTTCAGACATGCTATTCTGTTTGATCTCTTAAAAGAAGTCCTCACTTTGGTTGTCTTAATAGAACACTGAGCTTTCCATCTTGCTTGTTTTCCAAGTTGTTGGGAATTTTCTTTATTAAAACAAAAAGAACAGCAGGAGCACAGGGTCTTATTTAATCATAGTACAATAGAAATGCTGTTTTAAAATCAGATTTAGAGTTAGGATGACTTAGTCACTACTATTTGCCTATACTGTTAGCCAGCATACAATCCAATTTCTTTTTAATTAATGAAAGAATTATTTCCCTTGGCAAAAGAGAATTGTCCTCCCCATTCCACTAAATCTCCATCACTAAAAGTTATTTGTATGTTAAAGAAGTCAATTGAATCATATCTCATTTCATTCAGGGGTTTGTAAGTTTTACATTCAGAAATTTTTCTGGTGATCTCCTTTATTTGTGATGTCCCAGTCAAACAGTATCTTCATACAACATCAGATCTGTACAAAAAAAAGCTGTGCAAAATATCCTCTTTCCTCCATAGCTGTGTCTGGAACTTAGTTTTCCATATAGCTCTGTAGAATATATACTTTTTATAAGGCCACAAATGCTTCTTTTAATCTTTTTAGTTGTTGCTATTTTAAGCACCGTTATGTCCTCTAATTTTAAGCATGAATGTGTTGTCTTTATGTTGAACTTTTCTGACAAGAATCATCTTCAGTTTTGAACCCCATTCCTGTTAATTCACTTCTCTGGCTTGACCCCCACTTGTGCTAATTTGCTTAGTATTCTAAGTAGCCTCTTTGGTTCTCCAGAAATGTAATTTTCCCAATTTTCTAGTTTTCCCTATAATTTTTTCTCATCACCTTTTTCTATTTTTTTATTTTACTTTTTTTATTCAAATGTAGGTTTTTTTCCTTTAAGCTTTGTTATCTTTTGCTCTTTTTCATGCCTTCAGATAAATTTCTATGTCTTTACACAAGTATAAAACAGTATTTTGCACTGCAAATATTCCTTGAAGGTCTCACAGAAATATCTTTAGCAGCTTTTACTATAATTAATAGAGTTTCAAAATCTTTCCTCATTATATTAACCCCTTCTGGTCATATTTCTTGCAATGTCTTTAAAGTGACAGCAATTTCAATTAGGACAACAGCATAAAGTACCCAGAGACCCTGCATGCTTTTAGTATGGATTTGTATGCCCAAAGGACACAAATGTCTATATTGCAATTTCAGAATAAATTTACTAATGATGGAGGGTACTATCAATAATCTAGATACTAATCAAAATACTGTGTGACTTCCTAAAAAGCTGTTGTAACATTAAAACATTCAAAATTTGCTTGACAACATCTCAAAATGTTGAATATCACATAAATATTTGGAAAATATTTAATATCTTTTGGCATTAATTTTTCAAAAAGAGCAGGAATTCTCTGGTTTAATATTGTCAGGGACAATAATTTTAGCAATGATACATTTAGAAGCCCTTAACAATTTATGCTTTCTCTGGTATATCTTTACACCATTTTAAGGAATCATTAACTCAAAGTGAATCATACTACATGAATTAAACTAGGTTCATTCTTTAGAAATAAAACTACTGATGATGGGGCAAATTTTTTACTTCAGCTAATCTTCTTCCTTCATCTATTCCTTTTAAGACTATCCTTTTGTTCCATTCCTTCAAGGGGCTCATATAAAGATACAGAACTCCCAGCAACATTCAGTGCTGAATACTGACAGGACCCTGAGGGAAAGGCAGAAATAT
>NW_008677658.1:161812-192415 GCF_000695815.1 Acanthisitta chloris | reverse complement strand
AAAATAATAACTCATCTCTCAGTCAACACTTTTGAATACAATATCATACCAAAGAGGATGTGAAACACAACTAAAAGAATTTGCTGCCACAGACAAGACAACAGATAAACAGGTATCTGCAAGCTTGTCTTCTGCTTTTTTGCCTCTGCAAGAACACATTAAAATTCCTAAATGCCCCAAGCATCAGTATACTTTCACCTAACTCTGCATTTCTTGTACCTTTAAGGGAAAATACCTCATTTCATTATTCACAACTTTAGGTATTTAATACTTTTGAATTGTCATATAGCATTACTTGGCTCAGGTGAAGAGGTAGAGGAAAGAAAGCTCATCTGATGGCATCATTCATAAACCCTCATTTGACTGCTTTGACCATGTTTCACAGTTATTTATTATATTTTCTTTCTATAGTGATTTGGTTCTGATTTTAGCCCTTCAATTCTCTGAGGAGACAATATCACTATGTAACTTTTTTTCCAGTGGGTGGTATTCTGAGTCTTTTCGTTATTCCTTCTCTGAAAAAAACCTAACCAATCAAAACCAACACTCTCCTTCATACAACACATCTCTAAGAAAATTCAAGTCTTTTTTTCCTCAATTTCCTTTAAACTGGAAGAAAACACTAACCTGAATAGTTTGTCTACCTAATCAACCGTATTTACAAAAAACCCACAATGCATGTACCTTAGCAGTGATTTTCCTAGTGCTCTGGAACTCTTGCCTATAAACTCCCTTCTGTAATGGATCAGAACATTGTCCTCATTTTGTTGCCTTCAATGGCCATTTTGCTTTTAGCTTTCACTTTCTTTCCTTTTATTTTTTTTTCAACTTAAAACCTGAACCAAGAGGCTTTTAATACTTCCTACTTAGTTTCTTAAAATAAAAAATAATGCTAAAAGTGATGCATCCATGACATGCATTAATTATGACTAAAAGCTGTGACCATAGCTGCATGAATAAAACAAATACATTAAAGGCTTCTCCGATGCCCCTTTTTCTTCTTCTTCCTACAGACTGAATGATTGACATTTTTTCTCTTCCTTATTCTAAAGAGGTCACCTGGGGTTCACTTGTGGTAAAGGTTTCAGTATTTCTTGCAAACATGTACCTCAACTCATAGTTTCTTAGGCTCAACATCTGCTAAAAGCAGATATTTTTCTCCCCCTTGTCACAGATAGGACTTGTAATAGGAGTTCCTTAAATTAGTGACAAAAAGAAGGCAGGAGGGGGAAACAATCAGTAGTATATCACAGCACTGGCCCATGATACAATTTTCAGTGATGCTATTCTGTTTCAGTAAATGCTGTTAACTGCAACACACCTATGGGAAGCTGAGTCCTTTCTATAGTCTTGGAAATTAGAAGAAGTCTAATTCCTCCTATACTTCAACTGAATCATCTGCCCATGCAGGAGCAAAAAGATTTGGATGAGTTTAAAACCATGGAAAGAGGACTGTTGCTCATACTGAAAACAGAAATAATAAAAGTTTGCCAGAAACAGGAATGCAGTATTGAAAATCATTACAAAGTTTTAATACATAGCTTTGTTTCTCAACAACCAAATTTGATTTTATCACAGAGATGGGGGACATATAGGCATGTAATGTCTTAGCTCAAAACAATGAAGGCATGGGCAAAAAGTATATTTTCCAGGTCTCTGAATTATGCTATAGTAGAAAAATTAATCTGAATTTCCTCATACCTGGGGATTATTATTAGTTACTTAGTGAAAAACACTAAAGTTTTAACCACCACATAAGTGGTCAAGAAAGGATGCTGGTTTGTTTCTGGGCCACCTGGGCACACTGCTGGCTCATGTTCAGCCAGCTGCTGACCAGCAACCCCAGGTCCTTTTCCACTTGATAGCTTTCCAGTCACTTAGTTGGGTGTTAGGCTAGATGGGCTAGCCAAAAGAAGGAATTATGGTACACTTACATTTGCACACATCCTTGAGGCCTACTCGAATAAAGGTTTGCCTGTATGAGTGCTGAGTGGTTCAAATGCTCTTTAAGAGGTTTTCTATGTGGACTCTTGCTTACTATTAACTTGAATCAGACTGTCAAGAAAGGAAGTTTTTGCTCACAGCAAAGGGCTTGATGGAATTATAGATCTCCATCAAGTTTGACAGATTTGAATTACTGACCTAGAAAGGAAAACATTCATATTCCTTTACCAAGTCCCAAAGCAATCCTTTTTTTTTTTATTACAATTTTAATTAAATGTGATGGAGAAAGGATTTCAAGATTTGGTTCACAGCACCCCATTATGTACATTTTTGCCACCTTAAGCATGGCTGGTTTTTAGACTTACAGTGTAGCAAAAACTGCCTAAATTTATAAGGGCAGACACCACATCAAAGATATATGACTAAGTACTGTTAGCTGCCAAAAGACCCAACCAAAAAAATCCAATGGAAAGAAGGGGACCTAGAATATCAACACATAGCAGGAGACAAAATAACTTAATTATTAGTCCAAAAAATTTAGAATGCAAGCATAATCTGAACCTCCCAAGCTGACACCTACTGAAGACAACTGCTACCTACTTCTTCTTATAAGTTTCTCACAGGTGATGTCCATCATTCCAATGGTTAGTTGAGGCTAATTAATTCTTCATAATTTTATTTAACTTTGTAATATTAAATGTCTTGTTCTCTCTTCTCTTTAGTAGCTCAGCAAACAACTAATAGATCAACTAACCTTTCGGAAAATGGGTAAAATTTTGGCTTGGAAATTTCTGCAGTTAACATTTTAATATTTTAAAGTAAATATAAAATCAAGATTTTTTTTTTAAAAGGGTTGTATAGTCGAGAATGCTTGAATTAGGCAAGTTCCTGATTCAATGGGCTAAAATGTCTTGAAAATGCATCATTAGGAGATGAGGAAAATGGAGAAAAAAATAACAAAAACAAAATGGCCAGATATTTGAAGGTCTCAAACCTGTCTTTTTCTGCCAAGTATGAGTTTGCTACAACCTTACCCTATATATCAGTAAACTAATATGATTTTATGACTCCAAATTAATTTTAATTCCCCAAACAGTCCAAGACAGTTAATCAAATGTGCAAGGGTTGGCATCTCATTCTCAGTTTGTATGTTCTAATATTTTTGTATATTATGTCTTCGTAAAAAAGGTGTGTGCGCTGGATGAGTGTTCCTGCAGAAGAGAGAGATTGCCCCATTTGTAGGAGCAGCCAAGAATGAGTTACAGCAAAGGCATCCACACCAATAGCTCTGGGAAAGGCAGCTGGGAACAGTCTCAGGGCACCTGTCACTTCATATCTTTTATATTAGTGGTGTTACTGACTCCCATCTCTGAGTCAGGCCATGGAGATGATAGAAAGAGAAATTCCGCAGAGGCCAAAAGGGACCCGGTAGAGTTTGTTCCAACTCAAACCCACTGACCTGATAAATGAACCTGGAAGTAGGAATTTACCTGCAAGGTCATAGTGAGAGAATATTTTATGAATTCTTATAATTTCTGTTCTATCTTTCTAATCACTTGCAGATTTTGTCGATTCAAAGTTCTGAAAAGGTTTTTCACTTACTTTTTTTTCAACTTTAAGGTTTTGGAAAACTGTACACACAGTAAAGGTCTGGACAAATCTAAAGTTTTGACTCACTTGGGATTCCATCACACTATACCTTCACAAAAAAATTTCATCACATTTCCTTCAGGAACTAAAGCTCTATCTACCCTGAGGATCCTCTATTACATGTCCTAATGTTTTCATGAGTGAGAACAAAAATAAACCCCCACAATATAGTCCAGGGAAAGTATTTTACTGACTTAATTATTTTCCTTGTCAGTTTTGGAACAGGAAAAACAAGGTTGGGAAAAATGCTTAGATACTCATTGGAATGGATTTACCTTGGCTGGATGCTAGGTGCCCACCAAAGTTCTCTATAACTTCCCCCCACCTCACAAAGATGAGGGAAGAAAATAAGATGGAAAAAAACTTGTAGATTGAGAAAAGGCAAAATCAAAATGTCGTGTGCATGCAAGCAAAGATATAAAACAAAGATTTTATTCCCTACTTCCCATCAGCAAGCAATGTCTGGACATTTTCTGGGAACCAGGACTTCACCACATGTAATGGTTGCTCTGGAAGGCCAACATAGTAAATAACAAATGCTCCCATTTCCTCCTCCTTTATTTTTATATCTGAGCTGACATCATATGGTATAGAATATCCCTTTGGTCAGTTTGGGTCAGCTGTCCCGGTTATGTCCCCTTGCAAGATTTTACCCCTCCCCCAGTGTACTGATGGGGGCAGAATGTTGGAGAGACAGCACTGATACTTTGCCAGTGCTGCTCAGCAGTAGCTAAAACACTGGTGTGTTATCTACACCTTTCTAGGCACCAATGCAAAGTACAGCACTGTGAGGGCTGCTATGGAGAAAACGAGCTCCATCTCAGCCAGACCCAGTACACCTATTCAGTACAGTGGAAAGGGTACTTCAGTGATTTCTTGGTTTGATCATGACTTTAGCAAAAGGAAGAAATGACTAGATTTTACAGTGATTGTTGTGCTGAATTACTGGAAAGATGCAGGAGGAAAACTGGAAGGAAATAAAATTAAAAATGCTGAAGGAGAATAAGTAGAGCCAATATAATGCTCAGTTAATGAGTTCAGGATGACTATACCAGCAATATCCTGCAATGACTTCAGAGAAGCAAGGCTGCTGTAAGCAATTCTAGAGAACAGATGTTGTCATAGTTAATGTAGGCAATAATAAAAGCTTGCACAAATGTTTTGACTGCATGCACAGTTGGACTGACAAGGTTTGAGAGAAACCCACTGAAAGCATTCCCCTAGAGACAGCATGAGTTTAAGCTTGACATTAGTGAAATAATTTGGAGAACAGTGATTTTTCTGCCTAAGATCGAAAATGAATTAGTGAAATGTTTTGAAAGAGAAGATCAAGAGATTAATTTTGGCCATAATGAATTTTAAATAACAACTGGTTGCAGCTGTTTCTGAAAAGCAGACCAAGATCCTTGACTGGATGAAAGGTGATATATCTTCAAGAGAAAAACAGATTTTCAAGTAATTTAAATATGTTTATGTTACATACCAGTGAGGTGCATTTTTACTATAGCCTGGAGGTCAAAATAGAAGACAAGAGATCATGGACAACATAAAAAAATTAATTGCAAGTTATTGCTAAAATAAGGAAATCAGTGCTATCAGTGCAAGTAAATATATCACTTCTGGAACATTTATTTATATGCTACTTGAATTATATTCAAGAGGCTCACTAATTAATTCCCCCCAACCCTCTCAAATATCCAGCTGTAGCTTGCAATACATTTAATATTATGCTTTAAATTTATACAAGATTACAGGTCTAAAAGGTCTGCATCTTTTCTGTAAAAGCTGTCTTTCTCCTTTTTATTTTGTTTTTCTCCTTCTCCCTCCCACTTCCACATTTTTCTGAGAGGCAGTATATCTGTTGAAATACATTGAAATTATGTCTAAAATAAATATTCATAATGCAAGATTTTAATAAACTGCGACAGACATTTTTATGGTGCCACTAACAAAAGTCTAAAAGGTCTGCATCTTTTCTGTAAAAGCTGTCTTTCTCCTTTTTATTTTGTTTTTCTCCTTCTCCCTCCCACTTCCACATTTTTCTGAGAGGCAGTATATCTGTTGAAATACATTGAAATTATGTCTAAAATAAATATTCATAATGCAAGATTTTAATAAACTGCGACAGACATTTTTATGGTGCCACTAACAAAACCAGTGAATTTAAAAGAAGATGTTTTTGAGTGTGAATTGACATAAGCTTGTTTCATACAGAGTGTCATAATAGATTCAAGTGCCACCAGAGATCAAGAAAAGGGAGGGATGAGAACAGAAAGGAATTTTGCTGGAGAGAATCTCACTTGCTGGAATTGCAGCAAATAGGGAGAAAACCAAAAATAATATGAAGAAAAGGTTCAGGACCTTCTACTGTAGAGAAACTGTATAGATAAACTAGAGTTTATTTGTTTATTTTTTTAAAAAGTATTTTTTTTTATTAAAGGAATATTGGCCTCCATATATTTGCAGCCATCCAGTTTCTCAGATTTTATGATCGCTTTAAAATCCAAATTAAAACCCCATAGAATCCTCTCATGATTCATGGGTTTCCTGTCTTTCTTTTTTCCTTCTCTCTCACATAGAGAAAAAAGTGGAGCACCTGGTTTTCCAGTTTGGAGTTGTGCCCTTGGCTCTCAATAAATTAACATATGATCAAACTCATTTGCACCTGTGCAAACAAGTAGTCTCTAGCCAATGCCTTTTTTTTTTTTCCCTAGTTGATTCTGCTAGCTGTAGCTAAACTTGGAAAAGTCAACTCCAAAACTAAAGCAATACCAAGCTGTCTAAATATTGACTCATAGTATGTTTATCGAACACATTTAAATATTTCCCTCTTTTTTGTGTATTTACATTTTTTGTAAACCAAAAATTTTCATAAAGGAACACTGCATGTTAATAGTACTTTCTTGATTCACAACCTAAGGATGTGACCATTAAGAATATTAACATTCTCAAACACTGAAGGGAGAACTTTTGAAATAAATAGTTAAGTAAAGATTTTTGCTCTCTGAACTTGACTTCACATATTTTCCTACAACCACTGATAAACACCACACCTTTGCCATACACGTCCTCAATCTATAGAAATATGACTTTGCAACCAAACCCATGTTTTCTTTAATGGCAAAACAATACCTCATAAAGACACTGATATATTTTACTTGAAATTAAAGACCATCAGGTGATCTGAATATCCCAAAGCAAAGTTAAGGATGATTAGCACTGACAAACAGAAAGTTTACTCCTATCATAATTAAATATCAGGAAGATTATGGCTATTAGAAACTGCACTCAGATCTCTGTTTTGGATGTTTATTGAAAATAATTATTGTATAAAAGATATGCTTCTCTCTCTTTAATTTTTCAACTGAATTGAATGTTAATCTTTGTACTCAGTCTCTAGTGTATGTTCTTCACCCAATACATTGGTATCTATGCATTTATATCTAAGGTCATTTTATATAAACCTTATTTAGTTGCAGGATGGGCATCTCACAGCATATTGAGAACAGATTCAATTAAAAAATCAATGTAATGTAAATTTCTGCCAACTCTCTAAATTAGAACTCATCAGCCCTAGGTATGAGACCAATAGAACATATTTACTACAGCAAATATAAAGTCATAATTCTTTCTTCATAGTTTAGGCACACAAATTCTCAATCCATTTACAATGGTGTACTTTGCAAATAAGTGTTCTGAGGATTGTTTATGCTATGTCAGTTTCTTCAGAAATGGTCAACTACTAAAATGTTTGGTCTGGATAAATAATTTATAGACTTTCCTGAAGTTTCAAATGTGTGTTTGTTTTCTATCTTTCAGCTGCTAAAACAGCTTCATGGCCAACCTAGTAGCTGCTTTTAAAATAAGTTTATGGAAGGAAAACCAGTCATTTCAAGTTATTGCAAATCATAAACTCCATGCAACTAACCTCTTCCTCTTAAGATCATAGCAGCTATCCTCAGATCTTTTCAGAGTCATTACAGTTTAACTGCCTATTCTGTCTTCTCTAAACAATCCTATTTTCAACTGTGAGTGTCATAGTCCCAACTGCATTGCCTGAAATAATGCAAGGGATTAAAAGAGAGACAAATTCATTTGAATAGTCAGGATAAAGCCAGATGAAGCTTAAGATCTGTGTAATTTATTAACAATAAAAGGTAATGTATTTACCTGATTTTTTTCCAATAACACATGTAGGCCTACTACAGCTATAATAATACAAATGGTCTGCAGAATTTGTACATACTTTTGCCCATGAACATTGAAAAAAATAGGGTTTTGATCACACTAGAAGTTGCAATGCTTTAGCTCCTTAGGGAAATACCTGAGTTTGCATATGAATATTCATGTGATACATGAGCTTCAAATGTTCTTTCCTACGAAAGGTGCAGTCATTCAATCAGAGAACGGTTGAGAATGTGAAGTGGTGGGGGTCTGTCACAGCCATGCATAATGAACTTCAGAGAGTTGAAGACATCTTCAAAGTGAACACATCAAATGACTTCTAGTCTACCATATGTTTGTATCTAGTCTTCAGTTAACAAATGCTAAATAATAACGATCCGAAGCTGCTTGCATATAATTTGCAAGAATAAAAGGGCTAAATAATTTGCCAACTTCAGCTATGAAGAAAGATCTGATAGACAAAAGTATAGTCCTTTTACAGTAAAATTTTCCTGACACAATCTGCGAATAATTCAGAGGCTTTCTGAGGGGTCTGGTAAGATAAAATTACTGCAGTTATTTCCTATAATACTACTAACACTTTTAGAAAATAATAATAAAAACATAATCAAATCATAAAACAAAATTTTTTTTAAAGGCCTAAAAAACCAATCCTAATAAATCAGTTACTTTTATGTCTCAGTTTTCATAAGCAGAATTTATTTGCCAAACAAAGGATGATCATATAGAATGACTTCATAGCCCAATGCACTGCAAGGCAATAGTTCTGTAACATCGTGTGTCCTTCATGTTTCTAACTGCTTATAGTTACATTTATGTATTTATCTCTCACACCCTTGTAAATCTTTCAGTTCCTCTGCAGTAGCTTACTCCACAGCTGTCCCAGATGGACAAGTGACAGCATACGCTGTGGCTGTGTATGCTGCTGCTAGCCAGCTAGCGGGTGCATGCTGATAGACCTAACAGCTGGCCACACAAAACTGGTAATTGCTGATCTCATGAAACTTGCTGGAATTTAATTATCTTCATGACCTTTAATCTTCTGTGAGTTTGGCTCAAATTGATGAGTACATTGAAAACATCTTGAAGGAAGACCATATGATTGCAGTACTGCTTTTTTTCCTAGAAGATAACATAAGAAATATTTCTGAATTGACCCCAGTGAGATGACAGCAGTTCAGAAAATCAAGAATCAAGGTCTTTTCAACGTCTGTATTGGTGACATGGACAGTGGGATTGAGTGCACCCTCAGAAAGTTCACTGACAACACCAAGCAGTGTGGTGCATTAGACATGCTGGAGGGAAGGGATGGCATCGCCAGGGACCTTGACAGGCTTGAGAGGTGGACTGATACAAACCTCATGAAGTTTGACACAGTGAAGTGTGAGGTCCTACACCCAGGTCACACCAGTCCCAGGCACACCCACAGGTTGGGCAGAGATGTGGTTAAGAGCAGTCCTGTGGAGAAAGACTTGAGGGAGATGGTTGAAAAAAACTCAACGTGAGTCACAGTGTGCACTTACAGCCCAGAAAGGTAACCAAATCCTGGGCTGCATCAAAAGGACTGTGGACAGCAGGTTGAAGGAGATGATTCTTCCCTTCTACTCTGCTCTCATGAGACCCCACTTGGAGTACTGCATACCATACTGCTGCCCTCAGCATAAGACGGACATGAAACTGCTGGAGCAGGTCCAGAGGAAGACCACAAAGCTAATAAGAAGACTGGAGCACCTGCCCTACAAATATAGGCTGAGTAAGTTGGTACTGTTCATCTTGGAGGAGAGAAGACTGCATGGAGACATTACAGCAACCTTTCAGTATCTGAAAGGAGCCTACAGGGAAGCTAGAGAGGGACTCTTCATCAGGAACTGTAGTGATAAGACAAGGAGTAATGGGTACAGATTGAAAGAGGAGAAATTTAGCATAGATATTAGGAAGAAATTCTTTACTGTAAGGGTGGTGAGATACTGGAACAGGTTGCCCAGGGAGGTAATGAATGCCCCAATCCTGGCAGTGTTCAAAGCCAGGTTGGGTGAAGCCCTGAGCAACATGGTCTAGTTAGAGGTGTCTAGTGGGGGTTGGAACTACATGATCTTTAAGGTTTTTTCCAACCTTTAATATTTTATGATTCAGTAAGGCCACAGGGGGGTTTTTTGAGTCAAGAAAGGGCCATTAGTACCCACACTGATTCTGAGATGCAAGTCAAATCTCAGAGGATAACAGTTTTTATTTTAGTCTTTGATACTGAGTCTGAATAATCTTCTGAAAACTGATTACCTAGCTATCAAAGGAACAACACGAGGAAAAAAACTGAACCCAAGATAGACAAGTGCATGGAAAGATATGTGAAAATGCACATTCTCTCTGTATGAGATTAGAACTCACCATCAGTGACTGGTATACTTTAATTTCAGGTTAAGTTAGTCCATAACTGGCCCTGCTAAAAGCCAACTACTTGACAAATAAAGCATGGCTGGGAAATTTAATGGATAGGAAGCAAAAGGAGAATCAGAAAGCAGCAGATACCTTATAAATTTTTATAGCAAATCAAAGTTTGCAAATTCTAAAGCTCTGTGGAATGTTCTATTGGTGCCACTTAGTTTAAGGTGTGGAAAAATAAGTCAGTAAATATAAGAAATCATGTATTAAATCAAAGTTAAATACTACCTAACTCAACTAGAAAAAAATATATGTCTGGAATGTGTACATAACTATTTGTCAAATAATACTGAATAATGAAAATTTGGTTAAAATCAAAAATCGGGAAAAAATAAAAATGAAAAATTTTGTTAGAGCTATTGAAAAAGACACATAAGTTCATTCATCTGTAAGTCTGAAAAGACAGACAGAAAATAACATTCATAGTTGAAATATTTAAAATGCGTAATATTATGAAAGATCATTTTTAATGAAGATGAAAATCAATGCATGGCATTTTTTATTGAAGGTAGCTTGGCTGCATCTTTTATACTAAGACAGATTCTATTGCACCAAAAGCAATGGTCACCTTAAAGCCCTTAGATTTCCCTGCCACTTCTGCAAGGTCTCTCCTTCTCAGTTTTTGTGACACATTCTGACACACATTTTGGTTCTCCAGATTCATAATTATGCTTCACAAAAAATCACTGCAAGAATAATCTCTACTTCTTTTTCATCAGTCCTCAGAAGATTTATTGGTAAAAACTTATCTCTTCATGGTCTGTGTTGGTTTTGCCTCCATGGGAGAAAAATAAGCACGATGGCCTGGAATCAGGGACATAAAAATACAGCAAAGATGTACATGTCTGATCATTTAATGTGGCTCAGAAGGAGGTGTTCTTTCATATGGTCTAATAAATATCAAAGTAAACTAGGATGGAGCACATTTTTCAGTAACAGACAAATGAAATGTATGCTCTAGCTGAGACAAGCACCATGCATTATTATGACTCAGTACTTGCCTTCTCAAAAGAGTGGTTAAATGCATAGGCTAATTCAAAGACCTTCAGTGAAAGAATTTTAACTACGACACTGCTCACAGGACTGTTTAAACGTAGGTCCAAGAGAAAAAAAAGCCTTTCCCCATTATTAATTTATCAAGTTTAAAGACTCTCATTGCAGAGCCTACATGAACGCGGAGAAAGGAATATATTATATAAAATTGAGTAAAAGAATGCTATAAATTAGATACAACTCCAAAACAACTTAAACACAACACATTAAGGAACCCAAACATTTTAAATACTCCTGGACTGTGAACACTAGTATCAGAAATACTATGTCTAGTTTATGAACTATGAAAGGTTGAATACACATGCATGTGTTTCTTCCTCTTGTGACTTATCAGGAGGTTCAAAAGTGTTGTTAATGACAGTAACTTCAAGTCAGTATTCATATACCATGTGCCTGTGTATTTCATAAATTAAGGATTATGAAAAGGAAAGATGGAGCTAAAGGTGAAAAACAACAAACAGTATTTTCACTTCTAGGGAAATCTTAGAAGAAGATGTGCATATTTAGTAGAAGCTACTGAAGACAGCTGTGCAAATTTTCTTATAGGCCAGGAATATGTATTTCATCTTTCAAGAAAACAAGAAGCAAATGAGGAAAGTGAATAAAACAAATACAAATATAAAACCAAATCAATTAAATTAATATTGGTGTAAAATTAAAATCCTATTTTAATAACCTGGAAAGCTATCTTTTCTATATGTGAAAAAAAAAAATCCAAACAAATTTGAGAGAAGCAAGTCCTCTGTATTTGCTTAAATCTTCTAGATTTTCAGCCTTGAGCTATTTTTTTTCTGAGGCACAGGGAGAGCCCAATACTTTTTTGGTGACACAAAACAGCTAAATCTGTAATGGACATTCTAAACATGCACATTTGGTGTTTGTTTTAATCTGAAATTTGAAAGGACTGTGTACCATCTCTATACAATGAGAACTATGATAGTGCAACCAAGAAATAGGGAATACATTTTCTCTGTGTTTCAGCATTTTAAAGGCTATGCAGAAATGGGACAGTTTTGTTTTGCTGTTTTCCATCTCAGATAAACAACCTCCAAGAGGAACCTGAAAACACTGTGAAAATTTCACTAAAGTCTTGATCATGATGAATTTTTCAAACATTAATGTACCCATGCACCTCAGCTGTTTAGGAAGAAAATAATAATGAGTTAATATTTATGACCAAAAGGGAAAGATTACATACAAATTTGCATGAGGTAAAGTCCTAAAATTCTTCCATAACATTGCTACTGTCAAAAGAAGACACAAACCTTCTCTGGGCTTTCTCAGGCCCATTTCCCATGGGCATCTCCTTTATAGTCTGTTTCTCTCAGACTTTTATATGACTTTCATTCTTTCTATAATTCATGGTCAATGATATTGGTGGAATAAACATCTTATAATATTCTAATTGGAATGTGTTTTGTCCTGATTTTACTGATAGTGATGATAAAAAAACCCTATCTGTCTCACTTTATTTACATAACAGATAAGTAACACTAATTGTATTAGGAGTCTTAATGTTTTGAAGTGCATTCAGAAAATTCAAATAAGGTTCTTGATAAGCATAATAATAATCATCTGCATATTATTTACTATATCTATTTATCTATACTTTTGCTACTCTGTTTTGTAATTTCTAACTGACTCTTGAGAGGAATCAATTTGAACTAAATTTCAAATTCATTGAAATTGATTGGAAGCATTAAATTGCAAAATGATTGTTATCAATCCCTTGGAAAACTCAAGATCTTTATCTGAAATATAAGTCAGAAGACTCTGTGTTATATCCCATTCTCAGAAAGAAGGAAAAGAAAAGAAAACAAAGCAGAAGTCCTATATAATGCTAGGATAATTTCAGAAGATGATCATTCAATTTTCCATGTCAGGATGTCTAATCAGCATAGCACTTTTCATTAAGAAATAGACATTTTCAGTACTCTTAGGCCTTTAACCTGGATAATCTCTTACCCTTATCTTCATGTCTGTGAAAAAAACAGCATTAGTGGCTCATTATCAGAAAGCTGCAATTTGGAGAAAGTACATCAGAAAAGACAGTCAGGTGCTACATCTTAAAGACTACCAATTAGTTCTGGTTGGTTTTTTTAAGTTGATAATTGTAACTTTGGTGGAAAACACATACAAAATGTATGCAGATTGGGATCATTTTAAACAGAAATATTATGACAATTTGCACTAATTTATTTAATGCAGATTTTAGTCTCATAACATCCAGATGTATTAAAAATGCTTTGAACAAAAGACAATTCGAGTGCCTAAATAACATCATATGCAATTGTAATGCAATATTCTTATTTCTTTTTCCATTACAGAAACATAGTATCACATATAGGTGTCAAAACTAGTATTTCCTACAAATCAAACACAAGATTTAAAATTTCCATTAAATATTGCTCCCTTTCTCCATCCCTCCCTCTCCATTCTAGAGCAAACATCACAGAGATGCAATATGAACAGAATCATTTCGTTACAAAAACCCCCAAACATTTCAGTATTGCTTGCATTCTCTTTGGCAAGCAGAATTGAGCTTGATCTGTCTTTCCACAGGATTAGCTGGAATCTGTACATGATGCACTAAACCTAAGGTAGTAGTGTTAGGCCTGCCTCTTATTTACATTTATTAGTTTTTGTTTGTTCCTGTGGTAAATACTTTTCATGAAGGCATATTTCGATGTAGATTACAGTCAGAGCAAGCCTGTAGTGGTGTTTCGTTGTGGTTTGTTTTTTTCAAAACACTGCATAGACAGTATTCTAAATTACATGCTTTAGGCAAAGAAACTAAAATACCCTAGTGCCATAAGTTCTGATGATCTGGAGGTTCCAAAGCTAAAGTACAAATTCATATTTCAGTATATTGCTAGTTAAAACCAATTCATGATTATCTTAAACTTTTCTTAGCATTACAAGCTGATCATTCAGGCCATGGCTATTTCTAAGTTTTATGTTTTGCATAGAAAACATTAATGAGATAAATAATTGAGCAGGAGCACTATAAGATTATAATATCAGAGTTTGTTGAGGTTGTTAAATACTATCAGAACAATTTCATTAAAAAAATAACTTTACAAGGTTCTAGTTTGCTAGTGAAAATCTTGATTACTTAACCTTGCCTGAATTAACAGGAAGCCCAATAGTAGAAAACCAAATACCCTCATATTTTTACAATTTTTAAAAATAATATCAATTACTCATTTTTTTTCATACATCAAAGAGCCAGTTCACCAGGCAGCTGAAATCATTCCACCCAAAGCAATTACCTAGCTCCTTAAAAAAAAAAAAAAATGTCAGAAGAGGCAAAGATCTCTTTTGAATATATGCTTCCATGTCTTCAAGATGAAAAGACCTTCAGAGATAGGAAATAGAAGCTTAACTAACATCTTCCACCAAGCTAGGAGTCTGTCTTTTTTTTTCTCAGATATCTATTCTATGGTAATAAACTATAGTTTAGTGCATAATTTATTCATGTGTAAATTTATCTGTATGTAACTGTGCACAGAGAGATTTGAGCAGGTGTGGTTTGATGCAGCAGGATATCTAGTCTCAGAATCAGTAGGTGTGCTGATAGAAAGTCAGAGAAGTGCAAAAATATCATCAGTTATATTACCTGTGGTTCCATAACTAGCATGGTTCTTGCCAGCTTCAGAGCTATCCTGTCTACTCTACTACACACTATGGGCATGTCTTTAGAAGGTATGTCAGTTGGCAAGATTTTAAACATAAGTCTCATGATAGCTGATGGGTTTTTTTGAAGATCCTGAGGCAAGTTTTCAAAGCCCACATGTAAATCTCAGCTTGCATATTAAAATTTTAGCTTGTAATTCTTCAAGTCATGGAAAAAAAGCTTTGAGATTTCATTGAAAATGTACCCTAAAGGATAAGAAATCTAAGAGAAATGCAAACCCCTAAATCCCTTTTTTTTCCTTTTTAAGTAGTGTAATGTTTAATGATTGTAAAATCTTGAGATGTTTTTGGTTTTCAGGCACTGAAAAATTTCCTAAAACTAGAAAGTGGAAAAAAACAACACAGTAGATATGCTTATTCCACATATGGCATTTTCATGGGAAAATCCAGAACTTTTGGGGAATATGCAGCTCCCAAAGGATGACCTATCTTCACTGCACCAAACATAGCTACTGACATGTGCCATGTGTGCCTTTATTACACTATTTTTCAGAAAGTCAATAGTAAGTCTGAGTGTCACTATTTTCCAAGCACAGGATCTAGATTTCTGCAAACTACTTTTAGCATCCATTACACTTGTTATGTCTAGTATCATGACTTCATATTTTGAACTTGCCTTTAAATATAGATTTCATTTAACCAACCATTTGTTTAGCATATGGTTATGCCAAAGTTGCATCATGAAAGCAGTAAGCAGAAAATAATGTTTTTAGTAAAAATGTTTTATTGTGAGCTTCCTCAGGGTATTTAATGCTCTTGATTTCTCTAAATTCATTGTAAGCTGAGTATGCTTATGACTTTGTATGATGCTCTTAGCACTCAGAAAGATTGGCAACATGGCAAAGGGTTTTCTTACTGGTTATATGGTGTTCTGCACATACTCTAACACTAGTACTTTCAAGGTTTGACTTTATAAAGTCAAAAAAAACCCCATCAGGGCCAAGTAGTCTAGCAGACCAGCAGCAAGGAATATGACATTTAAGGAGAAAAAATAAGCATAGTGGAAGCTTCCATCCCCACTGCCTGACCTGTTTTATGCTCTTATATGACACGACTGTCCATTAATACAAGAACTTGCCATGGGGGGGGGAAGGAACATAAAAAACATGATATTGATAAGCTCAATTTACTTAACAGTCGAAATGACACAGAGACATTGTCAGAAAAACTTACCCTCATGCACACACACAATTAACTTGAGACCTGCCCCAGTTATTGTTGCAGTGACCAGCATAGTTCAGCCACAGGAACACAGCATTCACTCAAGGGAGTGCTAATGTATAGTTCAGGGCAACAGCTCAACACCAGCATGCAACATTTCCATCTGAGGCCTTCTTGAAGACATTGGATGTGCATGTAACAACACTTTCCCAATCCTTGTTACTGGTGGTGTTAAAATCAAGATCACATCCAATCAAATTATGAGCATATTGTACCATTCCATCAGTTTCAGGCATTATTCTATCACTTCTTGATCTGTATAAACGTTCTTCACAGTCTGTTTTTGTTTTCATTATCCTGTCGTTCACATATCATAATGTTCAATTACTCAGCTCTGGATCAAAGTGAGGTCATGATGCTCCTGTGTCAGGAGTAAAATAATTTTTTTTTTCTTGCAGATGCTCATTTATAATTAAATTAAGAAATTTCCCAAAGAATCATTGTGCATATTGTCTTTCTTTTTAAGGAAGAAAGTGAATAAGCTTACTTAATGGGTCATATGTTCAGGTGAAGTAAATGTAGCATATCTGACTGTATAGTTTAAGAGAAGGACATCCTCTCATTTCTCAGTTAATTTTTTTTCCATCCCACCACCTCTCTTGCATTTCATATCAGTATGGCATATAGCATTCACAAAACATTAATGGTGATTTAATGTGAAATTAAACTCTGTTCGAATAACCAAATATCTATCCCAGAATTACTTGGTTGTTCTATCGTTTGGCCTCTCAGGTCCCTTAATGTAATCTACTGTCATAGCATCTACTGATTTCCTCTTAAATGTAAAAAGACTTTACAGTAATCTTTAAACATATTCTTATAATTTGGTCTGTTTGGATAAGGAATTTGTACTTATTAATCCCTAGAGGACACTGTAATATTCTGACAGGCCTATTCAACTAGTACTGATAAATTATATTTTCCTTTTTTCCTTTCTTGAGCCAGATTCTGCTATTACTTATAATGTGAGTGTTCTAGACAAATAATGTCGACTTAACCTCCACTTCCAAGATTCTTCCATGGAGAAGGAATTGGGCTACTTATGAATGAAAAACTGGACATGAGCCAGCAATATGTGTTTGCAGTCCAGAAAGCCAACCAGATGCTGGACTGGATCAAAAGAAGTGTGGCCAGTGGATCAAGGGATATGATTCTGTCCCTCTATTCCCCACCAAGAGTAATACATCCAGCACTGGGATCCTCAGCACAGGAAAGACATGGACCTGGTAGAATGGGTCTACAGGAAGGCCACAAAAATGATCAGAGGGGTTGAACACCTCAGCTCTAAAGAAAGACTGAGAGAGCTGGGATTGTTCATCCTGGAGAAGAGAAAGTTCTGATGAAGCCTCATTGCAGCCTTTCAGTACTTAAAGGCAGCCTATAAGAAAGCTGGGAACAAACCTTTTAGCACTGTTGCAATAGGGCAAGGGTTAATGGTTTTAAACCGAAAGAGGATCAATTTAGATTAGATATAAGGAAGATGCTTTATACGATGTGGGTGATGAAAAACTGAAACAGGTTGCCCAGAAAGCTGGTAGATGCCCCATCCATGGAAATATTCAAGTTCTGGTTGGACAGGAGTAACCTGATCTAGTTGAAGATGTTCCTGCTCTTAGCAGGGTGTTGGAGTACATGACTTTTAAAGATCCCTTTTAAACCTGAATGATATGATTTTATGATTTTCAGAATTTTAAAAAAAAAATTCCCAACATTTTTGTGGCAGCACTTTGTGCATAGGGTGCCACAGCATAACTAAGAAACTCTTTGGGATCTCATTGTGTTGCTTAATATTTTAAAAAATGCATTGCATGAAGATACTTACATATTTTTGTGCATTTACGTAAAGAAAAACATAAGCTGAGTTGTGCAAGACCTTTTTCCTCACACTTTTCATGACCAGAATGATGCTTCATATGGTGACCCTTCCTCATGCTCAAAAGTGCTGGCATAAAATTACATTTCCACCCGGTGTGTTTCCAGAGAAAAAGAATCTTAAAATGTGCTTTTTTGGGGGAAGGTATCCAAATATCACACCGGTGAGCAGCAACATGAAAAACAAAGATGGGTGGGATGCAAATTGTACATTTTCCAATGAATATATAATATATTTCATTGATGAGATGGATCAAGATAAGCCATTGCAGAAATACTTTATATGCTTCTTAAAAACAAGAGAACATACAATAATTAGTAATCAGTATTTTTAACAGATTAATTTCTTCTCTTGTTCTACCAGTTCTCCTACTGTTCTTTGCATTATTTCTACTGCAGCAAGGATTTATCATTTTTATAGTGACAGGTGACTGTCTTGTCTTTGACAGAATGAGTGAGAGTTCATTGTTCCTAACCACCTCACTTCACAATTTTAGAGACTGACCTGGAATGCTCCTGTCCTTTTGGAGATTCTTTCTTTGATTTTTAGTGGGTAAACCCTAAATTCTCTATTGAAAATCAGCCTCTTTCAGAGGTACCTCAAAAATAGGCTTCCGAAAACAAAAGAATCACAAACCAATTATCATTTTTTGTTAATGCAGGCTGCAGCTCATGGGAAATAGCATTAAAAGAAGCTATTCATAGAGTCTATAAAATCAATGTGTAAAAAATGGAAAATCTTGTACCGATCAAGAATTTTAAAAGTGCAATGCATTAAACAGTTAACTACCTTTTCATGTCGTGCAGTGTCAAATAGTTTCTTATATTTATCTGAAGGCAATATGATATATGCTGTTTTGTACCTGTACTTTGAGGAAAGGATGAATTGAATGCAAGAGATGTTAGCCTGACAAAGAATAGATACACTTCTGATGCACTGAACATGACTCATACCATGCTTCTATCTTTGAAGATGCAAAAGTTTGCAAGTGACAAATATTTCTTTAAATATATGTATCTGAACATTCTTAAGCTGTCCAACATCCAATTATGTTTTACAGTTATTTCTGTAAAGCAAAGTGCTCAGTTCAGAAAAGAATTGTTCTAGTCCTAGCTTGAATTTAGTCTGCCTTTTCCTTTTTTCTAACAGTGCACTTACATGGAATTGGCATTCTAAAACATGTCTTAGTCATACTGCCATGCAAGGATAGTAGGCAAACACAAGAGGAAAGCTAGCTTAATTAGACGTTATACAGAGCTGCTTGTAAACTAATAAGAAATATTATTTATAGCCTAAAAAAAGATGACATTTCAAAAATTTGTGTGTATGGGGAAAGAAGCTCAAAGGAATTTAAAGATTACAGTATTTGCATGTAACTAATGATGCAGTTCTTTGTGTTGCCTCAGTTGTATATGCTGGAGTTTTTCCACTGTTCATATCTATTTCATACAAGTTTAAAAAACTAGGCACTGAGAAGCCTCTCATTAGGTCAACAAAATGTAATCAAGACTTTGGTATGCAAAGAAGACACAAATACATATGCTGCTGCTCCCAAAGATTCTTTTAGAACCATAGAGGTGTTACCATACTGTTCAGGTATCATCAGTATGGGATCCCTTGCAAAAACTAACAAAGAAAGCCACAGGAAAAGATGTTGATGATAATTGGTACATTCTGCTATCAACATTTCATGTTTCTCCTCTGGAAAGCCAGCAGAATAAGCTGTTGCTTGGTCATGTTATTATCCTGAAGCAAAAGGAAGACAATTGTAATACCACCTTCCTGACCTGTCAAGACTGTACAAAATTACTCGTTGCTTTTCCTTAATGAATTCAACTGCCCTTTCAGCTACCAACAGAGAAACAATCAAGACGGCGTTTCTCAGAGAGAATTCTAGCTCTTGAGTCTGCTCAAATAATCTATCAAAAGGCAAAACTGAAATCAGAAGATGGAGAAGGGTTATGCAATTACTCAGAGATCCATTAACTTCAGAAAATCATGTTTCAGGTGTGATCAATACCAATATACCTCTCTTCCAGTTCTTCTCCTCAGTAAGCTCTGAAGCAGCCCTTTCCTCTCCCCATATTTTAAATTTGTATTTGTCCATTTTGCAAGATTCTGGGTAGGCAAGTAATGCACAATATATAGGGCCCATGCACTCAGTTTAAATATCAAATCTGGATTTTGTAAAGACCTCCATTAGTGCTGACATTACATTTTAATTATCAGTTGAAGTCAGCTCTTGAAAACAAACTACCAAGCTTTATCTATCAGGTAGACTAATCTTGTTCCAAGTACATACTGATAACAAGAACAAATGCATTCATTATTGCTAACAAAAAGAAAACTTCATTATCATGCTTTAGTCTAATTCCCTCCTTGTTCCTTTCATATTATTAAAATACATACAATTCAGCCATAAGAATGGTTTTACATCTTTATTATATTATGTGTTTTAAGACAGTAGTCATGTGTAAGTACCTTTGGCTTTCAGTAAAAGGAGCTGGACATTTTCCATAACATTTAGCTTTCTTCATCTGTGGATCATATTCCCATAGAATTAAGCACAGCAAGAACTGTCTAGCCTCGGGTGTCATACTGGGGTTTTTTTCAGAGAGCAAAAAGAATCCCAAGGACACAGATGCCCTAAACACAGAACAATAAGTATGCCTATGTATGTAAACAGAATCACAAAACCACAACTGTGAGGCTGGTATGGATCTCTGGAAACCTTTTAGCCCACGCCCTTCCTCAAAGCAGGGCCAACTACAGCAAGTTGGTCTGGACTGTGTCCAACCAGATCTCAGTAACTTTACACATGGAGACCTCACAAACGCTCTGGCTTCCTGATTTAGTGTTTGACCACCTTCAGAGTGAAAAAGCTTTACATTATTTCTGATTAGAGTTTCCCATGTTCATCTTTTTATTTCAATCCTGTTCTTTAACCAGGTCTATCAACAGCTTGTCTGTGAAGTGTCTATACATAGGGACATAGGGCAATTGTGGCATATTCTTTGGTGCAGAGGTAAACATGCTATTTCATAGTAGGACGGATAGTCTTTTTTCTAAATTTATTTTTATTTTTACTTTAATGTGTGTTGGTTTGGGCTGAAGTAGAGTTAACTTTCTCCACAGTGGCTCATATGGGGCTGTGTTTAGGATTTGTGCAGAACACAGAGTAGATAATGTAGAGATTTTTTTTTTATTGCTGAGCACTGCTTATACAGAGCCAAGGCCTTTGGTGTTTTCCACACTGCCACACTGGCAAGGAAGTTGGGGATGCATGGGAGTTTGGGAGGAGACATTGTTGGGATAGGTGACCCAATCTGCCCAAAGGGATATTCCATACCATATGACATCATGCTCGGTATATAAGGTGGGAGGAGGAAGGAGGAAGGGGGGACATCTGAAGTCATGGCATTTGTCTTCCCAAGGACATACATGTGATGGGCTCTGCTCTCCTGGAGATGCCTGGACACCTGCCTGGCTGTGCGGGGAGTGGAGTGTGTGAGCAGCTGCGTGGTTCTTGGTTGCCAGCCTGGGTTAAACCACGACAAATGAATTGCACTTTGTTTTGCCTTCTGAATTCTTCCATATTACTGTGGAGCTTTCTTCACATATATACAGTCCAATATTTTAACTGATTTTAAATTGTTTACATGTATATTAAAAAAAATTAATTGATCTTTTACTGAGCACAGGAGATGGTGAGCAGCTGCGTGGTTCTTGGTTGCCAGCCTGGGTTAAACCACGACAAATGAATTGCACTTTGTTTTGCCTTCTGAATTCTTCCATATTACTGTGGAGCTTTCTTCACATATATACAGTCCAATATTTTAACTGATTTTAAATTGTTTACATGTATATTAAAAAAAATTAATTGATCTTTTACTGAGCACAGGAGATGCTGCTGTACTTGCAGTGCTTAATCATAGGCAGATGAGAGTGAGGAAACAATGTGAAATGTGAATAACAAGCAATAACAAGCCATTATCCTTTATAAGAAAAATGTACAGGTCTCTTAGCATGACTAAATATATTCAAGCACTGTATTCATTCAGCATATTTATGTAAATAAAGTAATATTTATCTGCTATGATATTTCCATTGCCAATCAAAACAAGAAAAAATATTGAAGGGAAGCATGGATAAACAATTCTAAGAAATCGTATAATAATAACTAATTATCCCTTTCCAGATTTGATTTTAGAGCTTCACATACTGACATAATATTGATAATGATTCAGAGGCATTGTACTTCATTTCATGGTCTCTAGCCTTATCACATTTTGTGGTAAAAATTCAGTCTGGAATAGAGGTTTTGGGTTGTTTCTTTAAAAAAAAAGACCTGTAAGTGCTAGTGGGTTTAAAGAGATGTCATTTTGTGCATATGTATTCTACATAATGAAAAAGTAATCTAAAACTGAGATTTCAAAGACTCCCCTAGAATTGCAGGTTCATGGAACAATGCTCTTCTGGCAAATTCCTCTATGCCAAGTGTGGATAGTTTTAGGCCTTGCATTCTGTGTTTATGTGAAGGAAGACACACTGACAGTATAAACCTCTCCTATAGCAATAAAAACTTAGCAGCTAGTAAAGTTCTTTCATTCTGAAGTCTCCTTCTTGAAAGTCTCACAGGGATCAAACTAGCCCATCTCTTCAGAAAGATCCCACACTGAGCACAGATACACTTCCTCTGGCTTTTGGACTGAATTTGTAAAGACCAGAGGAACAATTAGATTTTAAGGAGTTTGACAGATGAGCTCCTGTGAAGGGCACATTGGCTATTTGCTTTAATAACAGGAGCAGTTAATCTTTGGCTTTAAAAGGAGATGGATTTTTTATTTTTTTAACAGATTTTGGGTATTACATTTTATTGTCTCTTGAATTTGATATAGTGTGTTTCAGTTGACCTAGCAAAATACCTTGACAGCTCTGCCCAGCACTAAGTGCCTGGACCTGAATTACATGGCTGCATTTAGATGGTCCTCTTTACAAAAAAAAAAATGTTAACTGTATTAATTGTGAAGAAAGGGTCATTTTCTTTCATTTTAGAGGCAGCTTTGCAAATGCTATTTGCAATGCCAGCAAATTAATTCTTTATACAGCAACTCTTTTGCAGGAATATTCATAGAAACAATGATTCATGAATATGGCACTTGTTTTTATGGAGTCACTTTTCAGAATAGAATTGTATTTCATAGTGTTAAAGAGAGCTCAAGGACTCTGATCTACTAATTAAGCTAGGGTGAGAATTTGTCATTTGTATTGATACCCTGTTTAAACATAGACAAATCACTTACAATCTTTGTCCTTCAGAGTATTTGCTTTGAAGGGGCGTATAACAATTCATGGTTGCTCTAAAAAGGTTTTATAAACTTTAATTCATGTTTGTAAAGCTGTTTTTATATCATTGGAAGAGAAATCACTGAAATTGTAATAAAAGTGCAAAATATTTTTGCTAAAGTACACACACTTTCACAGGACATACCTTCATAAAAAGCGAGCTGGATGAAATGAATACTAGCCATTGGTATTTCATAAATCAGGAAGTGTATGTGAATATTTAGTGACAAAAATGTACTAGCAAAGAGAAATCTTTGAAGCCATCTATCCATCACTCTGCAGAGAATTTCCAACCAAGTTTAAAATGAACAAATAATCAACATGATAGAATATGTTCCATAGTAAAATGACACTTCTCTTTTGGGGGAAGAATAGAAACACAACGGATTAAGTATTTTCCAGTACATCCATTTTAATATAGCTGCATACTTTGCAATGATATTAACTAAAGTTGAAATTAAAAGTATGGCTGCACTGAAGCAAATTATGTAAGGAAAGATGACTTATAAGTCATTAGCATAAAATCAGTCAGTTCAATGAAAGGGATCCAGATAATTCAATATTATTCTTTTTATTCCTTTTTAACTTTGTTAGCTTTTCTAAGGATAAAATATGCTGAACTTTCTCAAACTGGCTGCTTAATTTCAGAAGATCCTAAGATTTTCTTTTGGTCGTCACTGTAAGTCAGGCTGCCAACAGTAAAACCTAAATAAGCTCAGGAATTTTAAAGGCATTATCAGATGCCAAGCATTCTATACTTAATTGAGCTCAAATCCTTTATAAAATTTAGACCAGCAATGTGTCCCAGACATTAAAATATATCCTAATATTTAATTAATCCTGGATTTACTTGGGCAAATCCACTGCATATGAAAAAAACCCAACCAAACCCCAATAATTTGACCACTGTGGCCTCAAAAGTATTTGATTAATTAGAATTATTTTCTTTGCTTAATATGGTCTTTACCTCAAGATTAAATAGCATTACAGACTCTCTGTCTTTTATTCAGAGGCCCATAAGAATCTGTGCCTGCCATCTCAAATACAGCAGAATTACATCTTCAAAGATTTTCCAAATGACAAACTTGTTGCGGGCTTAGTGGCACATCCTCAAACAAATACAAAAGAGAAGTGACTTCTGCCAGAAAAAAAGCAATGTCAAGGTGATGATCAGGAGACAGGCTGTGATACTTCTATGGTAAGGGTGAAAAAAAGAATGCTTGTTATCGAGAACCAGGTGTAAGCATGTTTTGCTTCAGACATTCTGACTGTTTCGACAGGAAAGCTGTGATTGGAAGAGAGGGTCAGGGAAGAGTTGGGGCAGGGCTGTTCTGAACTAACTTCCTTTTCTGCCTTGAGATTCATGCTCAGTCACCCCTGTCCTGCCCTGACTCACTTTCTGGAGGGCTGAAAACAGACTGGCTGCACATGCACAAATGAAATGGAATGAAACATCTATTTTACATAAAGGGTGTACACCAGGCTAACTATAAAAGGAAGAAGATTGGTCCTGTCCACTCTCCTTTTCCTCTCTTTCTCTTTGTTTATCTACCCCATCTCTGGATCATCTATGCAGCAGGACCAACATGGGATCTAAGGACTAATGATCCTCTTTTTTCCCTTTCTCCCTTTTCTGGCTTTATTTCTTTTCTCACTTGTTTTGTCTAAGCGAGGTGTGGCTATGATATTCTATCCCATATTCCTTAAGATTTGTTTTGAGGTTTGGGGGCCTGTTGAAGTATGTTGTGATAATTAAGGGCTTGTTACCCAGTACTGTTGAGGCTAAGTAAGGTATTAGTTGCCCGTGCTAAGATAATTGTACAATAAGGCATAAGAGCTCCTTGACACACAACGGTGTCTTTGTTCAGCCTGACAAGAATTTATAACGAACATCGCTCCCCCTAGCGGTGGGTCATGACACTTGGCTGAAAAACAACAGCATTGGCCAAGGAAAGGTAATGGCTTTTTCCACATCTTTCCATCTGTCACTGAGTTTGTGCTTGTAAGGCCATCTGACCACTTCTGACAACCTGCCAAAACGGAGGTGGCAAGGTCTTATAATAAATTGCTACAGAAATCATCCTTGATCTACTCAGTTCAATGTGACATCAACTTTTAGCATGCAGAATATACCCCTCTTATCTTTAAGTTTTCCTAAACAGCTGAGATAGCCTTGATCATTTCTACAAATAAATAAAAAAGTCAAAGAAAAGGAAAGGAAGAAACGACAGCTTTTTCAAAGAGATATGGAACTGAAAGCTACAGACATGTCACTGCCCATGACCCTTAATGTTGTCTGTCTGTATTAAGAGGACACAAAAACCGAAGAATCCTATTATTCATCTTACAATAGAAGACAGTTATTCATGTCACATATGCCATAGGCTACTGAAATAAAAGAAGTCCTAGCTGGAGAACTGTGTTTGGAATTACCACCCAGTAATCAAGTAATTGCAGTGTCTACTACAGAGGCAATCTCCAGACATGACTCTTACCACTAAGCATCTCAAAATTCCCTCAGTCAGGGTCCAGTCTAAAGCAGGGCTGATTAGTCTTGTTTGTTCTCTTTGTTGTTCAGTGATAAAGGAAATGCATCCATTTCCATCCCTGATTTTGATACTGTTGCTCCTCCAGTACTACTACATCTACAAGAAACTGCAAAAATAAGAATAAACACCTTCCAGTGGTTTGGATTGCTCTTCTCAGGCTGGATAAATTTTGCATTAAGCAAAAATGCTCCTTTCAATCCAGAATTCTTATTTAAAGTAGCTTATTTACACTTTTAAAAATTATTCTTGAAGCTGAAATATTTTCATTATGCCTTTGTATCATACTGGAGATCAATCTTAGTTATTACTTATCGCTCCATGCCTTGTCTTTGTTTGATGTTTTTTAATTATTCTGCTCATTCCTACACAGACTCACACCTTCAAGATGCGCGAAAAAAAGGTCGGAGCTCTGGCGCCATGCTATAGTCCTGAATTTAAGAATCACGACCCCCAAAGATACCTATTGTTAGCTAGCCTGCTTGAAATTTTGCATAACTCATATTATTATTCTAGAAAGAAACTTTTTATAATATCTAAAATAAACATAATAGTTACGAAAAATTCTAAGAGATTAGGGTGAATTATCCAATCAGCTATGGACTCTAACTAAAGAACTGTGAATAAGGACTTTTATCATCCTGCATGCCTCTCAGTTTCTATTCATAGCTAGCTGTTACAGCCTTTTTTTTCCCCCTCAAATCTTCTCATTCTCTCCTACGTATTCACTAAGTGTTTATTAACTCAAGCAAGAGAACAACTGCTTCTCTCACAAATGAAAGATATTTTCTATGTTAGTTGATTGACTGCACATATTGCAGGATGAAATGTACTTTTCAACTGAAACTTTGAATTATTCTCACCTGTATTTTGGACATGTGTTTAATCAATCACAGTGAGTGGGACTGGAGAAGGTATTTAAACCACTGAAGGGGACAAAGCAGTTGTCTTACAGGAAGAAACTGAAAAGGTTCAAATTTTCAACCTATGAATGAGAAGACTTGGGTGGTGGCTAATGAAATCATTAGTGCAATGGAATGAGAGAGCAGAACTATTACCAAATCTCAATAAAACTACTAAGAAATTGTTTTAAAACAGATAACAAATTTTTCATAAAGCAGTGAGTACCTTTGGATTAGCAACTGATTGCCACAGGAAATAGGAGATGTAGGTATTACTATCAGGTTTAAAAAATAAAAGACAAATTAATGCACAATGAGTCCATTAAAAGGTACTAAACAGAACAGGCAGCTACCCTAATTCAACAGTTGTGGATCCTGGGGTGCCACAGGGAAAACACTGCTCTCTTCATGTGGTTTAAACCAAATGAGAATCAAAGTTGTGTATTGATTTACTAGTGATATTCAGTTAGTCAGCAATCACTAAACTATACAGTCAATATCAGTCACAGCAATGCAACAGATAAACCACAACACTGGATACTTACAAAATGTATTTACATTCCTTACCTCAGACACTGAGACTAGGTAAAAGTTTCTGCTTCTCCTAGCAGAAGAGACAATTGATTAAAGAAAATTCACATATGGGTGTTCTAACTATAATCTTTAAATTGTCTGTATTGAGGAATTTGCACTGTCATAAATAGTTTTTCAACTTGGTGTACCATGAATGCATACTGAGGCTTAGTAATCTATCTGAAAAATCAGTAGTGTTTTGAGTTCTGTTTTAGGTTGGGCATTCAGATTACTTACCATGATGTATCTTTAAAAATGTAAGTCATCAACCGTTATGATATATTTGATTCAAATTATCTCAAAAAAGAACTTTAAATAAACAGATTTATCTTAGAAATTCTAAGTCATTAAAGGAATTAAAAAGGTAATGGACTGAAACTGTTTATCTTCAGGTGGCAGCAAGAAATATATATAAGAACTAATGAATATGGCATGAAATACAAAATTTCACAACTTCAAAGATATCTATCTTGTCGTCTCCTGAAATTTCTTTTCTTTGTCAATGTGAATATATAAAATATTTAGTTTGGAATTTACAGCAGTAGCTACTTTGTTTTATTCACAACATGAAAGCACAGCAAGACATAAAATTCTGTCAGCTTTTGTATCCCAAAACCAAATAAGTAAATTGTCAGTTTTTTATACAGCAAAAATTCTTAAAAATGAGCCTTAGACCATGGAACAAGACTAGGAACTGCAGAAGGAAATGCTCATTGGAACATTTTGATAAAGTGAGAAAGCAATTGCACTATGGTGTGATGAAAGTTAGAACTCACAAAAAAACAACAAGTCTCTGATTTCAAATCTATTAAAATTTGTGGCATTGCTCCCAATAAAACCAATCAATACACGGCAGGTCTAGGTATAAAAGGACATCTAGATTCCAAACTCCTGTATAAGGCTTCTATCAGCTTTCATTTTTATGACTGAAAACTGCAAGAAAATCATTGTGTCGTAACAGTACTGATACAGAAAGAGCATAAATTCCAGTTTCATGTTCACATTTTTAATGAACAAAATGTGTTTCATAACTATTATGTAAATTAATGTTTGCACTAAAAGAGCCCATTATCTTGGAGTAAAGATGCATAAATTGAGAATCTGCTCTACAAGCAGCTCTTCAAAAGCCTTCCCAGCCCTGCTACAGATTATAGCCTGTTATAAAGACCTTTCAGTCTTGCTAGTCTTTGTGTTTCAGCCACTTGCAAATAATAAAATGCTATAAAATTGTTTTTCCTCTCCTCTCCTCTCCTCTCCTCTCCTCTCCTCTCCTCTCCTCTCCCCTCCTCTCCCCTCCTCTCCCCTCCTCTCCCCTCCTCTCCTCTCCTCTCTCTTATATAAAGTACTAATTGCATACACTTGCATCTTTATACGGCACCTTTCTTGTAAAGTTTCAAAGTGAAGTAATCAAAGGAAAGTAATTTCCATGTGAAGATACTCTTTCACAATTATGTAACTGTATGCACGATTCCATACTACTTTCCACAGTACCTTTGTTTTATTTAGCTTAGATAATTGATGATACTTTCTGAGGGTGGGTTTTTCCCTCATTGCTTCAGATATACCTGCAGGCTTTATTAATCCAGATTACTGAAACTGTGCTGTAATGATGGCATCATAATATTCCTCAGAGCAACAATTTTCTTCCTGTCTTTTCCCTTGTGCTCAGAACTATCTCAGTCATTCTCACAACATTCTTTGGCCTCATGTAGCAGTTCTAGGTTATTTAACTGTGTGTTGAATGGACATCCAGGTCTACATTAAAGTGGATACATATTTTAGTTTTTCCAGTCTACTTTGCTTCAGACTTACTTGAACACTTTAATCTGAAACTCCTAGAATAGATGGCCTTTTTTAAAATCATCAAGAAATGTATTTTTAAAAATCCCTCTTTTTTTGAACATTGAAAGTATAATTCCCTCCAAAAGCCAAATCCATCCTGTGTTCAAGAGGAATCTGAATTATTTCTACATATGTATTTGTTTAATGGTTAATGGAAAGTCAAATGTTAAAGGATTTAGCATCTTGTGGCTTTTCTAGACTACTAAAGGCAATCTAACATCTCTGAAACAAGAAAAGATTTGGCTTCTCAATGATATAGGCAGCAACTGCTTCAAGGCTCCAGAAAACTTTTAAATCCAGTCATTAAAAAGTGAAACAAAAGATCTCACCTCTTGTTTTTTCTTTTATATAGCACAATGTAGATCTTTTTAATACATGAACACCTACTAGCAATTTTGTTTTCTAAATGTCTGAACGATGTGGAAGTTTTGCTTTAAACATTGGATTTTTAAATGCAAGTGGTATTAAAACCTCTGGTATGATCTTGAAAGCTAAGAATAAATTGGAATTAGTTAGGTTTGTTCTAGCCAATTGGAAAGAGTCAATGCCGCATTTTAAAACAAACTAAGCCTTATATTTACTTCAGAGAATCCCTGTTTCACAGGGGAGAAGAAAGCAGAAAAGGAGAGCCTGTGGCCACAAATTAATTACAAAAACAGAAAAAAATAAATTAAAAGAAAACCCCATGAAACCTAGAAAATATCAGATTTAGACAAATGGAACTATACTGACACTGCAGAAGTAGATATTTCTGCATCCAGGAGGAACTTGTTCTTCCCAGAGTGGGAGATAGAGGCCAACAAATAGGTAATGCTTCAGAGACTAGTGGCTGGCAATCTATGAATAACTGCATCTCCCTCTGCAGCTACCTGTCCCATAGACAGATACATATCACAGACTAATAGAGTGAGGAAAAAGATACAAGAGTAGGAAATGGATGGGAATCCAAGAGTTCAGTCACTTTGCCTTCACTGCTCCAGCCCCTAGTGTGATACTCCCCAGAGAAAGCAGATAAAATGGTATTGCCAGGACCAGTCTCCACAGCCTGAGGTCACAGACCGTTTCTTGGAGGCCTCACCTCCCATCTGAGCTCCAGACTTACCATTGAACAGGCATCTCCAAGGAAAGAAAATGCCAACATTAAGCAAGAAAGCAAATACCCTCTTGCACAGCAGCATATATGTTTTTCCTGGCCATCAGTAGTATGGAAGACTTCAGTGACAGGGGAGGGGTCCTCTCTCAGCCAGTGAGTGGATGTAGAGTCCAGGCTTGCCTCTTTGAACAAAATAAAGCCACTTAGGAGTAGTGTGGGCAAGGTGATCTGCATATAGTC